>NC_060188.1:26662082-26824582 GCF_021184085.1 Oncorhynchus gorbuscha | reverse complement strand
AGTAGATTACATTTCTCAATTGATGCTTTTTTTTGTGTGTGTTATTCCCCACGTAGAATTGCTTTTGTTGATACATTATTATTGTTGCTCCAAAATATTGTTCATTTACAGTGAACATCGCAATTTGCGACCGTGGCAACCACCCATTCACGCCAGTAAAGCAGAGAGAGAGAGAGAGGATAATGAGACAAAGACGGGTGGTTAAGATGAGCTGGAGCTCAGACGTGTGTATGTGTCCCTTCATTTTCTACCTCGTTGTTTCTCTAAACAGGGTAGCTAAGGGGAGGAAGTATAATACCGAATAAACTCTATCCGAGCTTCACTAATCATTACCTCAAGAGAGATACTCACTCAGGGAGACACCTCCCAACTCAATTCAACTTAGCTGATATAAATATGTCTTGAGGCACTCATAAATCCCATTAAATGTGATTTGTTTTGTTTACTGTGACAGGCCAGGTCAGTCAGTAAGAGGCTGGCTGTGTGTGTGTGTGTGGCTCAGGGGTAAGCAAGGAGAGCATTAAACACAGATCACATTACCTCCTACCCGCCGCCCTGGGCAAAAAGGAACATCCACAACTAGACGTAGAGGCACACAAACATCCACAACTAGACGAAGAGACACACAAACATCCACAACTAGACGTAGAGACACACAAACATCCACAACTAGACGTAGAGGCACACAAACATCCACAACTAGACGTAGAGACACACAAACATCCACAACTAGACGTAGAGGCACACAAACATCCACAACTAGACGTAGAGGCACACAAACATCCACAACTAGACGTAGAGACACACAAACATCCACAACTAGACGTAGAGACACACAAACATCCACAACAAGAGAAAGTAGCCATTGTACGTCAGATGACACTGGTTGACTTGAGCTTCATGCAAGATGACCTGACTAAGAATCTAGGGTAATTTGAGGTATTTGTTTTGGCTATGGGAGCAATGTGTGACACGGGGTCAAGGAAACAAGAAAACATTGTTTCGTAACTGTGCCAGTTGAAAGAAAACCTTCTCATATAGGGAATCAATCTTTGAAACGATGAACAACGCATTGTCTGTGATGACCTTTGTAGACAAAGTGGCAGCTGTGTGAGAGCATTGCTTTCTGTAGGTGTAACTTACATCAGCATGGCTGTTTGATGTAGTATCGGTGTGTGTATGATTCGCTGTTTCTGAACATACTATATGTGTGTGTGTCCCTGTGTGTGTCTTAAGCCAGGTCTCAGTAGGTTACTGTGAAGTAGTGGGACAGAACAGAGAGGACAGAGGGAGGCTGACTGGATGGACTGAACATGGCCCGTAAAGGTCACTCTTGCCGGACCAAGTTCAGACCGCGTCTTATCTGAGGCCAGAGCCAATAGAGCAACGCAAAACAGAGCGTTCACAACATGGACATTTTACATTCAAACAGAGCGTTCACAACATGGGCATTTTACATTCAAACAGAGCGTTCACAACATGGACATTTTACATTCAAACAGAGCGTTCACAACATGGACATTTTACATTCAAACAGAGCGTTCACAACATGGGCATTTTACATTCAAACAGAGCGTTCACAACATGGGCATTTTACATTCAAAACAGAGCGTTCACAACATGGGCATTTTACATTCAAACAGAGCGTTCACAACATGGGCATTTTACATTCAAACAGAGCGTTCACAACATGGGCATTTTACATTCAAACAGAGCGTTCACAACATGGGCATTTTACATTCAAACAGAGCGTTCACAACATGGGCATTTTACATTCAAACAGAGCGTTCACAACATGGACATTTTACATTCAAACAGAGCGTTCACAACATGGACATTTTACATTCAAACAGAGCGTTCACAACATGGACATTTTACATTCAAACAGAGCGTTCACAACATGGACATTTTACATTCAAACAGACGCCTGTCTCAAGCATATTTAAACTGCCGTGGTTGACTGTGGTTATCATCAGCAACACGTTGGGATGGGAGTTGTGGTCCACCGTCTTGGTCATACTCACTCACACACCATGAGCTTGAGAAGACAGAGACAAAAGGAACCAAGGAGAAGGTATATTTTAATCTATTGCAGTCGCTGGCTACTACGTCGTACAGGCTGACCTCCTCTCTCTACTTTGACACTTACAAAGAAAATAAAACTAGAACGAGACCAATTCCCTCCTGGCTCTGCTCTGAAGAGACCTTGAGCCAATGGGAACTCAATAGACATTTCTCACTGTATTCAAGCCTGGCAAGGAGAAAGAGAGAAGGTCTGCTTCCTAAATGACACTGTATTCCCTAAGTAGTGCACTAGTTTTGATCAGGGCTAATATGGCTTTGGTCAAAAGTAGTGCGCTGTGTAGGGAAGAGGAGCATTTCGCCACGCTCGCATTAACATCTGCTAACCATGTGTATGTGACAAATACAAATTTGATTTGAAACGCAATCAAGAACTTGATGAAATAACAAGAGCGACGGTGTTGCTGTTGGATGTCAGTGAGTCAGCCTGCCTCCTAACAGCTAGAACTATCTCTCCCTGTCGTTCTGTCCTCAGAGTGAAACCAAGTTTGTGTTGCCAGGGAAACCCAGGCCAAATTGGCGACGACGACTGAGCAAAGGAGCCATTTTGTTTCATTGGCTGTTTTTCCTCCAGGCAAAACAGGAGGCATTTGGTGGCAATCAGAAGCTCATCCAGGGGTATTATATGACAGATCAGTCAGTAACACCCACCCGATCACCACATAACGACTTACCTAGAGCCAGCAGGGAGTAGACGGGTGTGTACGTTGGTGTGAAGGTTGGAGAGATGAGAAATTGCTTACCATCTACTTTGATATGGCAAGCTAGTAATGTGTATGGTCAATATGAAGTGTTTAAGCTGTCGGGGTAGGACAGAGTTTTGATATTTAGAGTTGGTGCCTGTCACTCTGTCCCACTCATCCACCTGTGTTAGAAAGGGAGGAAGGGGCACCTGTTTCTGGCTGGATTCCCCCTGAGAACCACAGATCCAGGGCCTGTTTGCCCGTCTTGTGACTGATCCGCCATCACAAGACCCAGGTCAGCACTGCCAAGAGCCCCCCCCACCAACACACAGACACACACAGAGAGGTAGATAAGCTGAGGTAGGAGGGAGACTGCAGACAGGAACAGTCTGGATGAAAAGTCTGTTCATATCCGCTAATCTTCACTAATACGTGCTCAGATTAAACAGTGAATCCATCGGTAACCCATTGTTTTGGTTCACATTGCTCTCTTGGTATTTCTCACTAGATTTTCACAAATTCCTTGTCACCTTCTCCCTCTCTCCCGTCAGTGCCCCCTTTTCATCTCTCTCTCATCTGCTGTGCATGTGGACCAGGGCAATCTGTCGCTTTCCAGTCCTGGTCTTTCCTTTTTTTATTGCCTTCATTCTCCTGGCAATGTGACGCGAGGTCGTCCCCTGAACACTAACCCGTTGCCTGAACACTAAACCATTGTCTGTGCAAAGATGGCAACTTAAGCAAATTCCCGCGCCTAATTCCATTCGTTCTGCTTGGGATTCAATTGAATAGGTTTCACTGAGAAAATTACAGGGCCGTCAAAAGCGTTGTTTTCCCTCTCTGTCTCCCGTTAACTGACCAGGGTGTGTAGGGAGGAACAGCATACACAGTGGACTCTTTACACACACACACACACACACACACACACACACACACACACACACACACACACACACACACACACACACACACACACACACACACACACACACACACACACACACACACACACACACACACACACACACACACACACTTTGTCACCAAATCCACTCTAGGTCTCAATAACATGATCTTCTAGAGTGAAGAGGAATGTTGTCCTAAACACTGTGGAGTTCACATTACTATGTAGTCCAGTATGATGTGTGTGTCCACGCCCAGAGTTCAACGTGAGGAGAGGGTGGGGCCACTAAATGCTGTTGAGATTTCCCAAAGGGAAGGAGGATACGCAAACCTCCTACTACTGTACATACTTAGTACAGTCAGTGCACACAGGCACTTTCTCACAGTCATCCACACACTGACCACATTTGCGTGAACGGTGCCTAAGAGGTAAGCTTAAGAGCAACGCAAACATAGAGAGCTCGTCTTAGCATAACTCAAACGGAGAAGCTAACTCACCTCAGACCGTGCTTACTGTAAATTCTAACCTAAAAAGGCTAGGTTGTGGTTATAGGTGTGGGCCCTATGGTGCTAGCAATGATAACACTAGCTAGCACACACGCTCATGCTAATCCCGGAGAGATGTGAGGCCACTCATGTCACGTCAGGGTTCCATGCTGTCTGCCCTCATGTCATTCTCTGTGTCTCCACTCTCCAAGCGTACCCTCTCCCACACCCTATCATTAGCCTGTGGTGCCTGTGGCTGACAAGGAATGGCACAAAACCATAAACTCAAGAATTCTTCGGGACGGTGAACAAGATCAACAAGTCGGACATGATTGAGCAACGTTTCTTGCTCTGTTATTGTGCAAATCCGACACGAGGCTTACATGACTGTGTGTGAGCATAGAAACGGCTGTGATGACTCTGTGTTACGTAACACAGTGTTTTCCCCTTGCTCTGTGTAGCTGTGAACTCGCTGAGTGTTTTAGTATGCTTTCTCGTATGGCAGGTTCCTCTCTGTACCACGTATAGGATGCACATTTTTAGTGACTGGGTGAGTGAATTCAAAACACATCCTGTGTGAGAAGGCAGAACCTACGATTTCCTGAGTGAGAATTGACACAATGCTAACGCACACAGAGACACCAGCACACACATACACTCATTGTACACACAAACAGACATGTTCTCATGAAACCCACTGATAACCATGCACAAACAAACACATTCTTCCTAACACAAACACATTGTAGAAAAATAAATACCAACTCAAATGTACAGACAGACACACCTGTGTGTGTGTGTGTGTGTGTGTGTGTGTGTGTGTGTGTGTGTGTGTGTGTGTGTGTGTGTGTGTGTGTGACCTTCTGTGGGTGGGTGGGGGGCTTAAGCTGAATGGGGTCATAAGGCAAGGGTTGTGAGTGAGAGCGTATTCTGATTGGAGGGTGGGTTGGAGGTTGGAGCGGAGCGGAGGCTGCATGCCCTGGTTTTCCTGTGCTATCAGTGCAGCTGATCTGCGTCTGGGTATGATGCCAGCCAGCCAGCCAGCTAGGCCCAGAGAACAAACACAACCAGGACTCTCCTCTCCAACACAGCCCTTATTAGCATTCACTGAACTAGGGTAAGACCTACAGCACGGGGTAGTCAGACAGTGGAGAGTCATTGTAGACTGCTAAAGGATATGCTGAAATAGAGACGTGATTTGTCTGAAATTGTAGGATAAACTAACAAAGTGATATTCTGTCTGTCTCTCATATTGAGTGATATCTTACATTCTTAGAAAAAAAGGTGCTTTCTAGAACCTAAAATGTTTCGGTTGTCCACATAGGAGAACTCTTTGAAGAACCCTTTTTGGTTCCAGGTAGAACCCCTTTGGATTCCATGTAGGAACCTTGCAACAGAGGGTTCTACCTGGACCCAAAAAGGGTTCTCCTGTGGGGAAAGCTGAATTACCCTTCTGGGACCCTGTTTCTAAGAGTGTAGAGTGAGCAGGTAACATCAACATCTCTGTACTTTCTCTATACTCTGTCACCTCTATCTCTTCTCTTCCATTATCATCTTCACTCAATTTCCTTTATTTTTCTTTGTCTGTCTGTCTGTCTGTCTGTCTGTCTGTCTTTCTTTCTTTCTTTCTCTCTCTCTCTCTCTCTTTCTTTCCCTCCTCTCCTCTCCTCTCCTCTCTCTGTTGATACAGGGTAGTGTTAGTCAGACCACTCTGGCCCAGACCCAGTCAAGTGTGTATGTATGTGTGTGCACGCACGTGTGTGTTAGTGTGTGTGTGTATTATTGGGCGTGGTGGCATGCAGGGCTGCTGGCCAGACCTAATCCATAAACACAGGGTCCAGTTCAGGGAGAGGTCGCAGGAAAAGGCTCTTGGCCGGGCACAGTGGACCCCCCCCCCCCCAAACATATCCAAATGTCACTGCACTCCTTCCCTTGCCCTGTCCCTCTGGAGAAAACAAAGAGGGGAATGTATGCACTCTCCCCAATGACGAGGTATCGAGCACTGATACGCCATGGTCATGAGGAACCTCCCCGGTCGGGGTCATGCGGAGGGGGGAGGAGGATGGGAGGATGCAGATGTGCGAGTCCAGCGGACAGAGAGGGCGGGATGGTAGGAGAACAACATGCCATTGTTTGGGGAGAGGGGACGGGAACGGCCGGCCCACAGGCCCACGAGAGAGAGAGGCAGCTGGGGTCAGTCAACGATTCCCGGGTTCACACACAGCCATGACACTGACACACCAGGGGAACCTCTTTATCTCTCTCGATCTCTACAGAGCTGTCTCTCTATCTCTCTCTCTCTCTGAGTCTCTGTACTAAACTCTATGACAGAGGTACGGTTGAGGTTTACCTTTGAATTTGGTCTCCTTAGCTGAGGTCTCTTCTCTTGGTTACGAGGACAGAGAAGGCCTATGTTAATAATCTCCAGAGAGCTAAAACATTGACAGTGGCAATTATGCTGGAGAAGACATACAGTATCTTTCCTTGTCATGAGGTGGGTGGGGGGTGGTGCTGCTGCTGCAGGCAATGAGCTAGACACCTCTCTGTCTGGGTCCTCACAGTGGGAGCCAACAAGTTAGCAGCCTATGGAAAACACCAGGCAGCACCACCATAGAGCCACATAGAGCCATAGACAGAGCTCTAGTAGTTTCTCATTCACCAGCATGGCTCCACGGCACCACAGGCCGATAAGAGGGAAGAAACTGAGTAACATTGATGAAGAGACTGATGACAGCCGAAGCAGAAGATTGCTCAACAAACAATGACTCTATGGTCAACACGATAAGAAGCTGGCTGTTGATCTATATATTGATTTACTGCCAGTAAAAATGACAGACAATTAAATCATATCTGTCTGGACATGCCCTGAGATTGGATATGAGAAATGGCTCCTTGTGTCCTCATGCAGTACCACCCACTGTTTTAATATACTATAGCTGTACAAACGGAGTCACTGAATCTTATTAAAAAGTGGTCTGTGTTCACTATTAAAGACATGCATCCGGACACACTGAAGTTCTGTACATACGTGTAAAACTGTAGGTTAGAGATATGATTCAAATAGCTGGTTGTGTTTCTAATCTCACCGGTGCAAGAGCAGGACAGACAACCACTGACACACAACCACACTAATATAAAAACACGCACGTGCCATTACTGTGGTTGTGGTTGTGCGCGCACACACACACACACACACACACACAATGTTTGATATCTAACACTAATCTAGAGTTTAAAATCAGAGACGTGCTCTGACAGACTCTTAGGCTGCAGCAACATCATTGCCCAACACCCTCCACCACCATGTGAGGGGGAGGAGGCCACATGACCCAACCAATCAGAGGTGTTAGCTAGGGACTAAACAAGGGTGGATGTGGACTAAGAAGGTCTTCACACTTACTAGAGGTTTGGCAAAAATACCCCCGGCTACATATATGCTGCAAACTTGCGAACTTGTCACGTCTCGACCGGAGGTAGAGCACGACACTTGCCTGACAGTTGCCCCCTCTAAGAAGGGCAGTGTAAACAGAATTGTCTCGTTAAGCCAACACTCGTACAGTAAACATTTTAATAGCATACCAATGTTTTTGAAACAGCTGAAGTGTACAGACATTTTCCTTATTTTATTTACTTGTTTTATTGAATTTGTACCTGAAATTGTAGTAGCAGCCTGTTACATTCTGAAATTGTCGCCGTAGCTTTATATCTCAGTGTATTTTTGTTGTTGTTGCTTGACTGCACTGAGGTCCAGGCAAGAAGCTATTCCCTAGGAAATCATCAACGTTTTCAGTCGCAATTTGCTTTTACCTCATATAATGACTTCCATGATATTGATCAAATGAAGCCTGGTTTGTTCTAAGGTAACTTTAATATGGTAGTTAGGAGCTCTAAGGTTTACACTATCTAGCAATGGTTCAGCTAATCGTCAGCATATAGTAGCTTGCTAGCTAATGTTGCCTAGCTAGCTGTGTAGCCTATATTATAATATGAATAACACTGTATGATAACGTTACTGTCTGTTATATTCGTATGGGAGGGGTAAACATTCATTAGTGATATGCTAATGTTACTTGAGTTAGCTGTGTTGTGTTAGCACTTTAGTGTGTACATGTCGCGGACATGAGTCGGTCATGGTCACGTGATGAAGTAGCCCCGTCTGCAAACTTCAAACCAGTGTCTTCCCTCAGCAGTACAAACGCAAAATAGACAGCCCCTGGCCCTACTGTAAACCCTCAGCCCTTGAATTACGTTTTACATCATCACATCCGAATGTACCTTAAATGTCCCTTGCCCAAGTGAGGGAGAGTGATGATCGGAGACGCAACGTCCTTGGTGGAAATCTTGAAGTTGAGTTTTAAAACAACCAACCTAAAGCTATTAATGTACCTAGCAAGCTAACATAGCTAGCTAGCTAACTATCTATCCGGTCAGGTAGCGAGCTACAGTTACCCATAGCTGGTTTTATAGTTTGGTCATTTATTCCAATACATTCTGAATTCCCCAAAATATGTTTATGAAGCTAGCTACATTTTATAGGCTCCTCACTACGAGACTAAGCCAATTTGAACATCATTCCCATTTGCCAATGCTTAAATCAATGGCATCTATAGATTTTTTTGCAAGCTAGCATCATAATTTTGTCTCACATGCCGAAAATGCAGCCACGTTGATTAAATTTGACACATGAATACAGTTTGCATCGAACTGTGGGTCATATCAATCCCACAAGTGATCAAAGTTCTCCACTTGCTCACTCAAGCTAAATCGAGGGCCTAGTAGGGGCAATGTTAGTGAATTAGACATCCACTTAAGATGGCAATCAAACTGCATCCTGTTTCGACGGGGATTCCCCTGAGGAAAAGTAGCTAGCGCAAGGCCTGATGGGATAAAAAAAAGAACGTGTGGACTGCATGCTTGGTCTAAGACGTTGGTTGATCCTGTGGGAAGCGCGTGGTTGTAAGTGCTGAGAAAAGAGACATTTTAGTCCTATTCTTATGAGTAAAAATAAAAGCTAATGCATTAAGCCTCTTTAGACATAAGAGTCACACCTAGTCGACAGATATTTAGCACACCTCATGAGCTGTCCTAACCCATTAAGAGTTACCAGCAGCTGTTTTGATAATAGAAAAATGTAGCGAGTCAGTGGTTCCTGTGCCACATGTAATTGTTTGAGTTATTCAAATAATGTTTTGATAATTCTTTATAACCAACCCATAAATAATCTAAATATTCATGCAACAGCATCTCTTGTGTCGTTGACAATGATTTCACGAGGCTTATTTCACGTCATATGCTTAAACACTTATAACAAATAGGCTAATAAATAAACAAATACATGTTTTTACTTCGATTATTTAATTACCTACATTATGTTATTTCATAACATAAATAATGTTATGTTATTTGTATGCAACATTGTTTGCAACATTATCGGCAAGTGACTTGAGGCCGACTGTGCCAATGCGATTTAGAGTTGTTAAATGGGAGTGACAAGTGCGTTAATATAACGGTAATATTGTAAAAATTCAGCTTTTAACAACCATTAGAATTGGTTAAAATATAAGGTGAAAATGAAGAGAAGTGATCGTGTCAGGTTAAATTATATCAACCGTTTTACCTTTAACATTTGATTTACAGCCACATTCACCGTGGCTGTCTGAAGTGTGCTATAGAGTTAACAATCAGTGGTTATTCCCCATCATTTGCAACAATGTCATTGAGTGTCATTACTATCTTTCCTTTGCGGTTCCTCAAACTGTTGTGATTTACCAGCTGAGATAAGCTTGTGAGCAGTGTCTTAACATCATCCTAAAACACTCTGAGCTGGGAGCTATTTTTGGCTTAAAACCAGTTTTATCAGGATTCCTAGGATATTTTCTGAGATGCTTTGTGGATACGGCCCCAGGTTTATATCCCTCGTGTTACAATGGCGCCCAACGTGGGGCGGTCTCTCAAAGGGGAGGAGGTCAAAGGGGGGTGAACGTAGCAGACATGAGTCGGTCATGGTCCCGTGATGAGGTAGCCTGCAAACTTCCAAACCAGTGTCTGCCCTGAGTGCCCTCAGTCAAAGAGGGAATTTTGGTCTAAAGGTCTAAGACGTGGGAGACCCTGTTCATATCCCTTGTGTTACATACAGACAACAAAATAAACCCTTTCATTGTCTGCACATGCTTGTGGATTGTTGCATTATTCAAGAGTGATATGTTTTGGTTGCATTATTCAATATTGTAATATGTTTTAGAAAAATTGCTCGGATTGTTGAATACTTTTTGCTTACTAGCAAGTGGCTACTGTGATATTTACGGTCAATTTGAGCGGCGGACCAAGAATGTCACATAGCCAACCACAACAAAAGGTAAGGGAAAGATGTAATATGAATTGAAAAGTAGATCTCGTTCCCCACTCAGCTCCTCAGACTCTCCTTCATCTCTCATAGTGGGAATAGGGTTCTAAATGTGTGTACTCAAAAGAAATGCATATGAAAAAAGCACCGCTGCTGCAACTAGTGTACGTGCTGCCTCTACGGATACAAACACAATAACTGCATTTGCAACTATATTGCCTTCAAACAGTGAAGAAAATATACATCTATAGATTGTTTAATGACCCTGAGTGGGTGAGAGATTTCAAAAAATACAGAAAGAGTAAGAAGAATTCTTCTTCAGGCAAAGAGGCTGTTAGGCAAATGTTTCTATTATGGATTCAGTAATCCTTTGTTGTAATCCATGTGTCCTTACAGACAGGTGGGAGCCATGAGAAACCAGAGGTCCAGACCTGCGTAGACTGTCTGAAACTGGATACAATTCCCTATATAGGTTCTGGTAAAGGGTAGTGCACTATATGGAATAGGGTGCCATTCGGGACTACACTACACTCTACCAGACCAAGGGGAACACTTAGTGTTGTACGCCCCCTCCTTCTATGGAAACCATACACTCGTACAGTGCACAAAACCCCAGGCGAACTGAGTTCCACTTCTACATCAAGTCTCCAAGGTCCAAGTAAATGAATGACATCATCTAAATAATAGGAATGAAAGCAAACACCTGTGAATTCCACGGTGACTTTTAACTGAGTGATTAGCCTCTGCTAGCTCTAAAACACACTTGTGGATATTACAGTAGTACATGAATCTCATACTTCATCTCGTAATGATTGTGTTCCATGTCAAGTGGCACACACACCTGCACTGAGTAGAGTGAAGTGGTTCCTAACATACACAGAAGGATAAATCATCTGTGCTTCTCATAGCCATATCTACCCACATACTGTCCCAAACACAGGGTTGTAGTGCTGCCGGAGCACGGGAAAGGGAAAGGGGATACCTAGTCAGTTGCACAACTGAATGTATTCAACCGAAATGTGTCTTCTGCATTTAACCCAACCCCTCTGAATCAGAGATTTGAGAATACACAGAGCTGGTAAAACTTTTTATTGGAAACATATTTCAATATATTCTAAATAAATTAAATTACCACAAGAATTCCACAAAGCGATAGAATGACAAACCAAATACTGTAAATACAGTTGGAGGTTTGCATACACCTTAGCCAAATACATTTAAACTCAGTTTTTTTGTACAATTCCTGACATTTAATCATAGTAAAAATTCCATGTCTTAGTTCAGTTAGGATCACCCCTTTATTTTAAGAATGTGAAATGTCAGAATAATAGTAGAGAGAATGATTTAAGTTTTTATCTCTTTCATCACATTCCAAGTGGGTCAGAAGTTTACATACACTCAATTAGTATTTGGTAGCATTGGCTTTAAATTGTTTAACTTGGGTCAAACGTTACGGGTAGCCTTCCACAAGAATTATGGCCCATTCCTCCTGACAGCTGGTGTAACTGAGTCAGGTTTGTAGGCCTCCTTGTTCTCACATGCTTTTTCAGTTCTGCCCACAAATGTTATATAGGATTGAGGTCAGGGTTTGTGATGGCCACTCCAATACCTTGACTTTGTTGTCCTAAAGCAATTTTGCCACAACTTGGAATTATGCTTGGGGTCATTGTCCATTTGGAAGACTCATTTGCGATCAAGCTTTAACTGATGTCTTCAGATGTTGCTTCAATATATCCACATAATTTTCCTGCCTCATGATGCCATCTATTTTGTGAAGTGCACCAGTCCCTCCTGCAGCAAAGCACCCCCCCAACATGATGCTGCCACCCCAGTGCTTCACGGTTGGGATGGTGTTCTTTGACCTGCAAGTCCCCCCCTTTTTCATCCAAACATAACAATGGTCATTATGGCCAAACAGTTCTATTTTTGTTTCATCAGACCAGAGGACATTTCTCCAAAAATTCCCATCTTTGTCCCCATGTGCAGTTGCAAACCGTAGTCTGGCTTTTTTATGGCGGTTTTGGAGCAGTGACTTCTTCCTTGCTGAGCGGCCTTTCAGGTTATGTCGATATAGGACTTGTTTTACTGTGGATATAGATACTTTTGAACCTTTGCTGTTGTTCTGGGATTGATTTGCACTTTTCGCACCAAAGCACGGTCATCTCTAGGAGACAGAACGAGTTTCCTTCCTGAGCGGTATGACGGCTGCGTCTTTATACTTGCATGCTATTGTTCGTACAGACGAACGTGGTACCTTCAGTCATTTGCAAATTGCTCCCAAGGATGAACCAGTCTTGTGGAGGTCTTGGCTGATTTTTTTTATATTTTCCAATGGTCAGGCAAAGAGGCACTGAGTTTGAAGGTGGGCCTTGAAATACATCCACAGGTTCACATCCAATTGACTGAAATGATGTCAATTAGCCTATCAGAAGCTTCTAAAGCCATCACATCGTTTTCTGGAATTTTCCAAGTTGTTTAAAGGCACAGTCAACTTAGTGTATGTAAACTTCTGACCCACTGGAATTGTGATACAGTGAATTATAAGGGAAATAATCTGACTGTAAACAATTTTTTGAAAAATTACTTGTGTCATGCAAAGTAGATGTCCTAACTGACTTGCCAAAACTATACTTTGTTAACAAGAAATGTGTGGAGTGGTTGAAAAATGAGTTTTAATGACTCCAACCCAAGTGTATGTAAACTTCTGACTTCAACTGTATGTATACCACTTTGGCCAATCAGAACGATGAACATACAGTAGATATAACTCAATCCCGGCAGCTCAGCGTAATGTGACAGGGGGTTACACCGAGATGTAGGATCCAAATTTACTGTATGTCTGCAATGATGTTCATAAAACTCCACGGACCTCCTCTTGCGCAGTGGAACCCAAGATGATGTGACCACTTGGTTACGGTGACACCGTTCTGCCCAGGACACCCAAACCAGAGTTGCCACCGCAAAGCCCAAGGAGCCTGACCCACTCTGGAAGTTGTTGTAGCCCTGCTTGAGATATTTAGACTATATTGGCTTTTGGTTGAGACCGACGCAGCTCTAGCTTGGTATGTCAGGGTGGGCAATTATAAATGTGAATTGGGCCAAGTTGGAGATAATAATGCATTTAGGTCATAGTTTATTGAGATGCATGAATACACAACACCAAAAGCTTGATTTTTATGGCTATTTTAAATTGAATTTCCTGCATTTCTACGTAGTAATAAATTCTATGAATGGTTCACCTCTCTGTTTTCTTTTATTCTGTAATATGGTATATTGTAGAGGTCGACCGATTAGGATTTTTCAATGCCTATACCGATACCGATTATTGGAGGACCAAAAAACCCGATACCGATTAATTGGCCGATTAATTTTATTTATAATAATTACAACAATACTGAATGAACACTTATTTTAACTTAATATAATACATCAATAAAATAAATTTAAATAAATAATGAAACATTTTCAATTTGGTTTAAATAATGCAAAAACTAAGTGTTGGAGAAGAAAGTAAAAGTGCAATATGTGCCATGTAAGAAAGCTAACGTTTAAGTTCCTTGCTCAGAAAATGAGAACATATGAAAGCTGGTGGTTCCTTTAACATGAGTCTTCAATATTCCCAGGTAAGAAGTTTTAAGTTGTAGTTATTATAGGAATTATAGGACTATTTCCCTCTATACCATCTGTATTTCATTAACCTTTGACTATTGGATGTTCTTATAGGCACTTTAGTATTGCCAGTGTAACAGTATAGCTTCCGTCCCTCTCCTCGCTCCTCCCTGGGCTCGAACCAGGAACACATCGGCAACAGCCACCCTCGAGGCAGCGTTACCCATGCAGAGCAAGGGGAACAATCACTCCAAGTCTCAGAGCAAGTGACGTTTTAAACACTATTAGCGCGCACCCCGCTAACTAGCTAGCCATTTCACATCAGTTACACAGCCTTATCTCGGGAGTTGATAGGCTTGAAGTCATAAACAGTGCAATGCTTGAAGCACAACGAAGAGCTGCTGGCAAAACGCACAAAAGTGCTCTTTGAATGAATGCTTACGAGCCTGCTGCTGCCTACCACCGCTCAGTCAGATACTTGTATGCTTGTATGCTCAAGTCAGATTATATGCAAAGCAGGACACGCTAGATAAACTAGTAATATCATCAACCATGTGTAGATAACTAGTGATTATGATTGATTGATTGTTTTTTATAAGATAAGTTTAATGCTAGCTAGCAACTTACCTTGTCTTACTGCATTCGCGTAACAGGCAGTCTCCTCGTGGAGTGCAACGAGAGAGAGGCAGGTCATTATTTCGTTGGACTAGTTAACTGTAAGGTTGCAAGATTGGATCCCCCGAGCTGACAAGGTGAAAGTCTGTCGTTCTGCCCCTGATTGAGGCAGTTAACCCCCCCGTTCCTAGGCCATAATTGAAAATAAGAATTTGTTCTTAACTGACTTGCCTAGTTAAATAAAGGTGTAAAAAAAAAAAAAAAATTGGCCAAATCGGTGTCCAAATATACTGATTTCCGATTGTTATGAAAACTTGAAATCGGCCCCAATTAATTGGCCATTCCGATTAATCGGTCGACCTCTAGTATATTGTAACCATGTGTTCAAGCTAATCAAATCAATGTTGATTTATGATACAGCGTAGTGTTAACTACACAATATCATGAAATGCCTACTCGCGACAAAAGCTCTCCTCACAAACAGTGCTATATGTATTTATATTTAGATTAGGCTTTTGCCTACAAATAGCTATCCCACTTAGTCATAGGCTTATTAGGTTATACTGCAAATGATAGTTGTCTGTACCTGAACTGGCCGAATGACAGAACTGTCCTTCAGCAACACAAGTTGGTTCAACTTCTTTAACATCATTACGCGATTCTGGCGCTGTCCTTTTAGCACCCAGAAGGGCTGTCCAATCACTTAATAACACTCATCAAGATATGTTACCTACGCCTAATAGTCCTGGTCATCACTTTTTATTTTTACAAATAAGATATTAGCACTTCTCACAATGATGCTTGGATAAAAGCTGAATCAATGTCTCGCAAGATCACATAATGATTCATTTGCATTTTACCGACACAGATGCAGATGCAGTTTGGACATTTCACAGGTAAAACATGAAGAATTATCATTCACGATTGACAGTGATGATGGCCTATTCTGAAATTAGGTATGCCCATCTTGGTGTTTGAGGGTATTACAAATAGAACATTGTGTGGGCATACCAGTAGGCAGAAGTTGCAATTGGAGGATGCATTTTATACATAGGCCTATTCTACAATGACATTCAATAGGCTACATCTGTCGGTACAAACTTTGATTGAGGAAATGATGACGTGATTTTAATGTGTTGACACATAACAGATGCACGCTGCACACATGCATGTACTGTATGCACAGGAAGAATAAAAGATAACTGTCTTCCATTTTGACCAGCTGGCCTTGTCCTTGACACGCAACGGAGACACTCACTCTCTTACGCTCAAAAACACAACACCCATACCCAGGTGCTTACGCCCCCTCACTCCCCCATTCCTCCACCCATACAGTGCACTCTGACCCCCAAAGCCAGGTGACAGGTGCTCCTCCAACCCCAACTCTCACCACTTCTCTGCTCTACTCAGTACTGACACACACAGGGTTGGATCTTAAGTGGTATTTGCAATACTCTTACATAGTATCTACAATATCACTCCTCGTAATTCACATAGTTATAATACACAATCATAGACAGGAGCTATGGAACAATACAGATTGATGCATTTCCTTGGGTTCATAGTACACAACATTCTTGACCCGGACTGGACTATGGGTTTAGCACTATACACCATTCAAGACTTATCACTGTGTTTTCCCAAGGAATGTATTCATATTGTATTCATATATGTATTCATATTGTTCCTATGAATGACAGAGACCCCCCTGCTGGCCTGCAGGTGTATACATATGCAATAAGGCCAGAGGAGGTGTGGTATATGGCCAATATACCACGGCTAAGGGCCATGTCCAGGCATTCCGCGTTGCGACACAACACGGAGTTCCTGGACACAGCCCTTAACCGTGGTATATTGGCCATATATCACAAACCCCCGAGGAGTCTTATTGCTTTTATAAACTAGTTACCAATGTAATTAGAGCAGTAAAACTAAAAATCTTTTCATATCTGTGGTATACGGTCTGATATACCATGCCTTTCAGCCAGTCAGAATTCAGGGCTCAAAGGCCCAGTTTATAATAAGAAACAAGTGTGTCATTGGATTACAATTACAATAGTACTTACTCTAATTCTATGGGTCACTCATGATTTGTCTTGTGTCTTGTTCTATGTTTTGTCCCTATACCAGTGATGGCGATTGGTTCTTACTTACACAGTGTTTATGGTGATTGGTTCCTACCTACCCAGGTGTCTATGGTGATTGGTTCCTACCTGCAGCAGAGTGAATGAGGATGCTCTGGTTGGGCCTCAGGTTGCCAAAGTCAAACAGCATCATGTAGGCGGTGATGTAGTTGACGGGGAGGGCGGCTGCTTCCTCAAAAGTCATTCCCTCTGGGATGAGGAACGTGTGGGTAGCGGGCACCACGGCCACCTCCTGCCACAGCCCACAGCGGTTCAGCACCAGCACCTTGTCACCCACCTGCATGGACGGGAAAGAGTCATGGCTTACTATAAGGTTACAAAATCCCCGTACATTTCTGACAATTCCTAGGGTTTCCAAGAATCCTGTTTGGAAGATTCACAGAATCAGGAGGGAATAGGCAGGAAATCCTGGATCCAAACAGGATCTGGAGAAAACCTGGGAATGTGGGTAAAGTTAGTGGGATTTTGTAGACATGTCATTTAGTTCACAAGTTACAAGTGGCTATGTTTATGGAAAGCAAGGGATCAGCTGTTTTGTGGTTTGGTGTTGGGGGGAATTTTACAAATCTTAGGTTCACAATGCAAATACTGTGGAGGTCAGGTTAGTTATTTTGTCATTAGTTGTTTGTTATATAGGACCACACCCTGTGACAACAGTCAACATCATAACATGATGTGGCATTAGCCCCCACTGCTACTCCTCTCTCTCTGACAATTATCACCTCCCTCCTCATCACCCCAACCCCCCTCCTCTCACTTGCTTGTCATTTTGGGCGCCGTGTCCCCATTCGGGCTTATCAGAGCAGCAGGAATCTCCGACCCTCTCCTGTCTGTCCAGGAGGAAGAGCCCCATTGTAAACATCCCCCCTGCCGAGGGACTGGCCAATCAGGGAGGGAAACACCAGGGACACAGGAAACAGAGCCCACCACTGCATTCTAACATTCTTCCTGTTTTCTTCCTCCTCCCTTCTCCACCCCACCTCTACATCCATCTGACTCCTTCCTTCCCTCGTTCTACTCTCCCTTTCCCTCAACCTGTCACTTTTCCGCGCTGTCTCTCCCTTTTACTCCTTCAGTATCTCTTCTGATTGTCTCTCTCTGTCTCTGTCTTGTACAGTATCTCCTTTACCCCCTCTTTTTTAATCTCCCTCCCTCCTCCCTTCACCCTTTCTCTATCTCCTTCTCTCCACCTCCCTCCATGGGCCCTGTGCGAGGAGTTGCCCGTTTCCCCTCTTCCTCATCAGTGAGACAGGACAATGGGTCCCATCTTCTACCCTGGCCACTCTCCACTCATCAGCGGCCCTGCCAGATTCTTCTCCATGGTTGAGCACAAGACAAGCTCTCTCCTCCTGGGAACAAACCCACTCCTCCCGCCCGCCCGGGCCTCTCTAATGGTCTGGAGGGAGCGATGCGCCTCGCTGTCTGTCTATCCACTCCAATTAGAGAGATCTCCCTCTTCCCTCTCATTCACTCTCCCTCTCTTTATATCCCCGTCTCAAGCTGATGCGTTTTGAGTCCTTCCTCTTTCTCTCTTTCACTCCTTTTCTATCAGTCTTCATCTTTCGCTCTCTTTTTCTTTCCCTCTGCCTGTCCTTCTCTCCGTCTCCCTGTGTCTGTGGTGAAACTCATTGCCCCCAGTCTGTTAATTGGAGCTCCAGTAAGGCAGGTAGGATCAATCGGTGGAGGCGTTGGAGCCTCGCAGGAAACACGCTGATGACTCAACCCTCACATTCAACTACATCGGCAAGTATTGTGTGCCCATGTGAGTCACACACACACACACACACACACACACACACACACACACACACACACACACACACACACACACACACACACACACACACACACACACACACACACACACACACACACACACACACACACACACACACACACACACACACACACACACACACACACACACACACACAGAACATACTCCCACTCAAACACACTCTTGGCCAAAGTCCTCATTGTGACTTGTCTATCACAGCACTTGTTACTCTGTGACCCCCCTCCTAATTCTCTCATGCCCCCTTCCCCCTTGACTCTCCAGCCTCCAATGAAGTCACCACACAGTGTATGAGGGGGAGCTTCTCAAATAGCCTTGTAGTCAGCTGCTGTACACCACTGGTCTTTATCAACTAGTGATTCAGGTTTGGGGGTATGTGGGCTACAAGTCAGAGGTTATGTGGTTTGACAAGCTCATCAACTTTTGCCCCCAATTGGTTAGATCATGGATTCTAGTCTCAACTGGAGGAGTAGCTGAACTCCATATGCCTCCTTAATTTTCTCATGGAGCCGAGGTTAGACTAAAGGACAACGGACAATGTATTCATCCTACTGTGTTGTGTCAGCAGTGTTGTCGTCTAACATTGTTAAGCGTAAATCATAGGCGTCCCATTGTGACATAGCTACACGGCTCTGAGAACACCATCCACGGTTGACACACAGAGGCCAAATGCGCACTTCCCCATAATTCCCAGCGAACGCGTCTCCGGCACGCTTCCTCTATTCATTTGAATGTGTTGACAGTTGGAGAAATTGCTTGAGCTGTGTTGGAACTTCCAAAGTCTGAAAGGTCAACGGTCCAATATTCTAGAACAACCACTGTGCGTACGCCGACACGTTTTGGACTCTGATAAACCCTTCCGTCTGCTGATGTGTGAACCGTGTGAGACTGAGAGGGTCCTCCATGGAGCATTATATGTGTCAGGATCACGGCCCCGCCCTGTTCATGGATGGAACCTACCTTGAGTTTGACCTATACGTCTTATTTCTGAGTTGTCTTTCTTGGTCCCTCTCGGTTCTGTTGAGTTTTTTTTTAGTGTGAGTGCTTTCGGCAGTGTTATAATTAGGCAATAAGGCCCGAGAGTGTGGTATATGGCCAATATACAGTTCTTAAGCAAAACGCAACGCGGAGTGCCTGGACACATCCCTTAGCCGTGGTATATTGGCAATATACTACAAACCCCCGAGATGTCTTATTGCTATTAGAAACGGGTTACCAATGCAACTAGAGCAGAAAAACACATGTTTTGTCAGACCCATGGTTTTGCTCAACATTCAGGCCTCGAACCACCCAGGTTATAATAGTTGTTATAAACTGGATGGTTTGAGCTCTGAATGCTGATTGGCTGACAGCCATGGTATATCAGACCGTGTTCCACAGGTATGACAACATTTATTTATACTGCTCTAACTACGCTGGTAACCAGTTTCTAATAGCATTAAGTCACGTCGGGGTTTGTGGTATATGGCCTATATACCACGGCTAAGGACTGTATTCAGGCACTCCGCGTTGCATCGTGCATAAGGACAACCCTTAGCCGTGGTATATTGGCCATATACCACACCTCCTTGGGCCTTATTGCTTAATTATAACAATGACGAAAGCACACACTCTCAAAAAACCTCAACAGAACCGAGAGGGACCAAGAACGACAACGCAGAAATACGACGTCTGTTTGTCTCCAAGTTTCCAGGCATCTGATTCTCTCCTCCCTTTTGTTGTTAAAGGCCGACTATCAAGACAGACTGTGCAAAACGCATGCTACGAGTGTGCTTTCCATCTGTAGCGAAGAGGAGGACAAGAGGGACGGAACGGAGCGAGGTAGGAGGGACGGAGGAAATACCAGACTGACAATGTGGGCCGGAGGGAGATAATTGAGAACATATGGGTCAGGTCCTACCAGAGCTCAGCTAAAGCTTATACTCTCAGAAAAGGAAAGGGTTTAGTGAAAAAAAAAGTGCTGATCGAGGATTGTCAGTCATGAGTAATAGAGTGTAATTTGGGATATTTCCCTCTTTTTGTCACTTACTCGCTGTTTCCCCGCACTGCTCGTGTGGTTAAATGTAAATGTAAATGTTATTCGGGGTGATGTCACTGTTGTATTACAGTTTTTCAGTTTTTCTGCTAAAACACAATTTCTGAAACCTTGCTCCATTTCCTGAAAACATTAAACACAAAACCTCATCTTCAAGCACTATTTTACATAACCTCTGACTCCTCTTGCAAAATGAAACATTCGCCTCAAAACAGTTTTACCTGTGTTCAAAATCAAACTCTGCTCTCATAAACAAAGTGATCAAAATGATATACACTCTCAAGCAGTCAGTAAACAATACACCGAAAAATAGAAAACACATTGTTCCAAACATACAATTCTCAGGGAGAAGTACATTTTTAATCAAAATAAATATTCAGATTTTTCCGTCATTGTCCTTTGATGAAAGAAAACACGTTCTATCATAGTAGCTCAAAACTGATCAGAAATTACTACTCTGCTTTGCTCTTTGCAATTTTGTTTTTTGTTCTTCCTCCTCCTTGTACCCCTATCTTTACAGTACTGTACCCTGCATCTCACAAACTTGTCCTTTGTCTCTGTGATACTGTAATTCTTGTTCTTTGTTGATATGAACCTGCAACCAGTCAAAATGTATTGAGCAGTCAGTACTGTTAATAAATGGAAAGCACAATGTTCAGGTCCATACAATTCATCCATTGTACAGTATACAGCCTACAATGCACTGTACTACAATATCCATATTCAGACTTTCTCCTTCCCACCTTCAACAACCTGTTTGCTCTCTGAACTGGCTTATATTGGTTGTGTCGCATCATTTGAAACAGGTTAAATCAATTTTGAGTGGTTGTGTTCAATCAATGACATATGTTCTCTATTTGTATTTGATTGCTGCCACTTGTGTTTACCAGTATGGATGACATGTGCATTAGAGTGCAGAATGTGTTTTGAGAATGAGAATGTGTTTAGAGTTTTGCTGAAAAGTCTAAGTGAGATCTGCAAATTGTGTTTTATCATGTGAAATGGTTTAAGGTATTGACAACAGACTGCATAATTAGCTAAATGAGTCCAGGCAACTGAGAACTTTGTTCAGCCAATGAGTTTTAGTGTTTTAGCAATTGAGAAAAACTATAACCTACTTCTAGTCACTGCAGACTCAGTGACAGCGTGTGTGCATTTGTCTGTGAGTCTGTTTGTGTGTGTGTGTGTGTGTGTGTGTGTGTGTGTGTGTGTGTGTGTGTGTGTGTGTGTGTGTGTGTGTGTGTGTGTGTGTGTGTGTGTGTGTGTGTGTGTGTGTGTGTGTGTGTGTGTGTGTGAGAGAGAGAGAGTGAGAGTGAGAGAGAACAGAAGCCTCCCCAAAACAGTGACTGCAACTAAGGTCAGCACATTCTCTGTGAGCTCCCTCCTGCCAAAACACAGAGATCTCTATCCATTAGGAAGATTGGCTCTTAATTTAGGGAGTAGGAGTTGGGGGAAGGTAGGGGTAGTATGGGGACTGCAGAGTGTATGGGGACTGCAGTGTGTGTGTGTGACCTTCTAATCCAATCTGCATGAATAACAAAGTGCAGTGAGGCCAGGGAAGTATATAACAGGACATGGGTCGTATCATATATTATGATGTCTAAGACCATTGTGCTGTCAAAGACCGACACAGAGCCAATAACTCTGGTATATAGACGCTTCTATATGCTCATCTTATCCCAACGGATGTTCAGGTCCAGTGGATTTCAGGGACACAACCACTCCCTGCTGAGACAGAGGTGCACTGATCTTATTAGTGTACTTCCCAAATTACACCCTAATTTCTATATAGTGCACTACTTTTGACCAGGGCCTCTGGGCATTATATAAAGAATAGGGTTGGACTGATCTGGCACCTTCTCCTTCGTGCTTTAATGGCTCTTGCTGACATGGTTCAAATGCAACAAATGCAGAGTGTTCTTATTTTAATTAGTCTAGACCTGGGTCAATTTGTCTTCATGTCAATGAGTTTTGTAATTTTAGGTTAATCAATTGTTTAAGAGCAATACAGGTTTACAGCAGGGTTATAAAATCAGAACATATGATTGGTGTTTTAAAAATAGCAATGAATATACATCAAGTCTTTGTGCTTAGTGAACATTGTGGTTTTGTCATAGAGTTTGATCTGTGATGGTATTCGGTCTCGGGTTCAAATAATATAGCAACAATATCTTTAGGCTACTATATGCCTAAATTGTCATATTGTTATAAAATGAACAGATTTAAAGGGTCGTTATGCACAATATGTTGCTATTAGCTCCATTGAAAGGATGTGGTTGGTGTTGCCATGCCGTCAGTAATGTGACTGGCAGTAAAACAGGACTCATCACACTATTCAAACAAGGAGAGGTAGCCTGGAATGATCAATGCATAGGCAATGTTATTATCATACAAGTAATGCTGATTATATGACAGGGGATTTATGTGAAGACATAGGACAGATAAGCAGATAAGCAAAATAATAGTCCTTTCAAAATATTCATAGTACTGAAATACACTGAGTGTACAAAACATTAAGAACACCTGCTCTACCCAAGACACAGACTGACCAGGTGAATCCATGTGAAAGCTAAGACCCCTTATTGATGTCACCTGTTAAATCCACTTCAATCAGTGTAGATGAAAGGGAGGAGTCAGGTTGAAGAAGGGTTTTTAAGCCTTGAGACAATTGAGACATGAATTGTGTATGTGTGCCATTCAGAGGGTGAAAGGGCAAGATAAAAGATTTAAGTGCCTATGAATTGGGTATGGTAGTAAGTGCCAGGCGCACTGGTTTGTGTCAAGAACTGCAACTCTCCTGGGTTTTTCATGCTCAAAAGTTTCGTGTGTATCAAGAATGGTCCACCACCCAAAGTACATCCAGCCACCTTGACATAACTGTGGAAAGCATTAGAGTCAACATGGACCAGCATCCCTGTGGAACACTTTCCACACCTTGCAGAGTCTATGCCTCCACGAACTGAGGCTGTGCTGAGGGCAAAGGGGGGGTGCAACTCAATATTAGGTAGGTGTTCCCAATGTTTGGTATGATCCGTGTATACCCTAAAAATAGATGCTGTTTAATGGGCGTGGTATGCAGAATATAGCAATATTAATTTCAAATCGATAAAAAATCAGAAGATTGAATGTTTGGTGATTTGTGACTTTCCCAAAGACATGTGGTAGAGCATGGCGCTTGTAACGCCAGGGTAGTGGGTTCGATCCCCGGGACCACCCATACGTAGAATGTATGCACACATGACTGTAAGTCGCTTTGGATAAAAGCGTCTGCTAAATAGCATATATTATTATTATTATATCTGTTGACAAAGATCGCGAGTAATCATTTAAATCTTCGGCTTCTCCTGGTCTTGCGCCTCGCCCTTTCCGTTCGTTTAGTGCGTGAGCCACTGTCGCTCTCCGTAACAAAGGCAACGGTGTCACTACTGCGTGGAGTCGCACCCGCCCCACCACCTCCCCCCCTATCCCCGAAACGGTGCTCCAAAGTGCCACATGCGGAATGTTTTTAAAAATGTTTAATTATCTCGTCTTTTCTATCCCATAAACGTAGAGATAGCATTGTAATCTCTCCAAATCCACAGAACCGAGTGCTTACACGCCTTTCAGCAGGTTAGCTGTCTAGCCGATGGCGCGACTCACAATTTGGAGCTGTCAATCTCCGGTGCGCAAAGCAACTCATTTTTTAAATTGTCGGTAGACGAGGGGCGCTGGCTTCATTGA
Source organism: Oncorhynchus gorbuscha (assembly GCF_021184085.1). Classification (NCBI taxonomy): domain Eukaryota; kingdom Metazoa; phylum Chordata; class Actinopteri; order Salmoniformes; family Salmonidae; genus Oncorhynchus; species Oncorhynchus gorbuscha. The sequence continues at coordinate 26,800,170 of NC_060188.1, read as the reverse complement.
ACTCACTGCCAATTAAACAATTGGGTCCTTTGCTGGAAGCATAAAAAAACAAATGCACTCCTCGGCTTGTAACTTTCCACTCAAAAGATTGAGTGAGTATTCTGCTGCTATGCTCTCCATTTACGCACCAGTGACTGGGCGAGCAATAACCCTCCAAAGCATTTAGCTGCGAAATTAGGCTACATTATTCTTGTGGGCTATCATTGTTCCAACTCTCTGGTCATTTTGAGACTTTGGACAAATAGACAGTCATATTCTGAAATCAGATTACATTCATATTCAAATGTATTGGTCTGGGCTTTTAGTGTTGAATGTGGTGATGATGATGATGGTGAAGCTGGTAATAGATGACTAACATGAACACATGTGAGACGGAATTGTCAATTCAAATCAATAGCAAAGACTGACACGCCCTAAATCAAACAGCATCCTGATATGAACCCAAATGAGCCTTAAGAAATTAGTTAACCAAATGTGCTTTCTATGGATCAAAGTAGCCGACAACATATTATTGTTCATGGAAATTGTCAAATGATCAGGTTTACTAGGCAATCATAGGAGTAAGCTAAATCATTTCTAAGACAGAGGCTTCAGAAGCAGGTGAAGCGAGAGAGATGGAGAGGAGAGAGCGGAGAGGATGTGGCGCGCTTACTTTTCTATCCGTCACCTCTTCTCCCACAGCCTCGATCTCCCCGGAGCACTCCATCCCTGGCGTGACAGGTGGGGACGGCAGCCGGTCGTACAGACCCTGCCGGGCCAGCAGGTCGGCAAAGTTCAGCCCGCATGCCTTGACCCGCACCATGACTTCTCCGGCCTTGAGTGCCGGCTTCCCCTTCTTCACCTGCAGTTTCACCTTATCATAGCCCCCGTAGCCGGAAAGGACCAGAGAGCGGTAGGTGAACTGCTCTTCCTCAGGGACCTTCTCGGTCGCCGCCGGTGTGGCTGCCGCCTCGTTGGAACTGACTGGTGGGGACTCCGGCTTGGACTCAGCTTTCGGCTCCTCGCTGGGTGTATTATCTTGCTTTGTTTCCTCGGCGTTTTGCTGCTGAGCAGGTGCATCATCGCCAGACATTGTGAAGAGTATTAGTAGACAGTGACAAGTCTTGAAATTAAACGTTCACTTTTATCCTCTTGTCTTTAGGAGCTTTGCTGTAATGAAGCGTTGATGAGTCCGATCTGAGTGAGTCAGGAGCAAAGAGAGAAGAAAAAACCTGATTCTCAGAGCTTCTTCAGCAGCCTTGCATGAGGACACAGACCCGAGTCAATGAGAGCTTCAGCTGAGGAAAGAGCAGGCTGCCTCGCAACGGCTACAGTGGCCAGAGGGTGTCAACTCCGCGCTCTGACAGTGTGTGTGTGGGACGAGAAGGAGGCAAGCTAGAAAACCCGGAGAGCGGAGTCACTGAGGCGGAGGAACGATAAGTGGATTTTTATAGACAAACGGGTTGTGTCCGCCTATATACATATCGACATAGCCAGGGGCGGGCTGGAACAAAAAAATCAGCACTGTCATTTCACACCAGCCCACAACCCCGCGCAATAATGCTAATGCAAAAGAACATAATCAACTATAGTACAGCATTTCTCAAACTTTACTGTACTGTCTGTGCTTCTTGTTCTCATCTGTTGTTTCTGTCTGTCTTTGTGTCTGTCTGTCACACCTATGTGGTAATTGCTATTACATACAGAGCCACCATTTTAAGGAACTGGCAGTACATCTGTGTCTCTGTTTTCTTCTTTCCTCCAATACACTCAACTCTGGGCTGTCTCTGCAAAGCCTAGCATCCTTTCCCACAGCACTGGTATCAGAAGACAATGGGACCACACTGCCTGTGCGGGGCCCAGCAACATTCTAGTTGTGAATGAATAAACACATTTATTAGATAAAGAAGAAAGATTACTGAATACATGCCTAATAGAGACCTTGTGAAAGCCTTACTACTTACATTGCAAATACAAGTGCCTGGCTGTCATACCTGTTCCCCCCCTTATCTTACATTTACATTTACATTTAAGTCATTTAGCAGACGCTCTTATCCAGAGCGACTTACAAATTGGTGCATTCACCTTATGACATCCAGTGGGACAGTCACTTAACAATAGTGCATCTAAAACTTAGGGGGGGGTGGGGTGAGAGGGATTACTTAACCTATCCTAGGTATTCCTTAAAGAGGTGGGGTTTCAGGTGTCTCCGGAAGGTGGTGATTGACTCCGCTGTCCTGGCGTCGTGAGGGAGTTTGTTCCACCATTGGGGGGCCAGGGCAGCGAACAGTTTTGACTGGGCTGAGCGGGAGCTGTACTTCCTCAGTGGTAGGGAGGCGAGCAGGCCAGAGGTGGATGAACGCAGTGCCCTTGTTTGGGTGTAGGGCCTGATCAGAGCCTGGAGGTACTGAGGTGCCGTTCCCCTCACAGCTCCGTAGGCAAGCACCATGGTCTTGTAGCGGATGCGAGCTTCAACTGGAAGCCAGTGGAGAGAACGGAGGAGCGGGGTGACGTGAGATCTTAATGGTTAATTACTATTACATACAGTGCATTCAGAAAATATTCAGACCCTTTGACCTTTTCCAAATTCTTTACATTTCAGCCTTGTTCTAAAATGGATTAAATACATATTGTTCCTTATTAATCTACACACAATACCCATAATGATAAAGCAAAAGCAGGATTTTATAAATTTTTGCAAATGTATAAAAATAAAAATAAACTTTTTCACATAAGTAGACAAACCCTTTGCTATGAGACTCAAAATTTAGCTCAGGTGCATCCTGTTTCCACTGATCATCCTTGATGTTTCTACAACTTGATTGGAGTCCACCTGTGGTAAATTCAATTGATTGGGCATGATTTGTTAAGGCAACACACCTGTCTCTATAAGGTCCCACATTTGACAGTGCATGTCAGAGCAAAAACCAATCCTTGAGGTCGAAGGAATTGTCTGTAGAGCTCCGAGACAGGATTGTGTCAAGGGACACATCTGGGGAAGGGCACCAAAACATTTCTGCAGCATTGAAGGTCCCCAAGAACCACCAAGACTCTGACCGCCTGGCAAAACTGAGCAATCAGAAAAAGATGAACGGTGCAAAGTACAGAGAGACCCTTGATGAAAACCTGCTCCAGAGGGCTCAAGACCTCAGACTGCGGTGAAGGTTCACCTTCCAACAGCACAATGACCCTAAGCACACAGCCAAGATGGGACAAGTCTCTGAATGTCCTTGAGTGGTCCAGCCAAAGCCCGGACTTGAACCCGATCTAACATCTCTCGAGAGACCTGAAAATAGTTGTGTAGCAACACTCCCCATCCAAACTGACATAGCACGACAGGATATGCAGAGAGGAATGGGGGAAACCCCCCAAATACAGGTGTACCAAGCTTGTAGCGTCATACCCAAGAAGAGGTTGTAATCATTGCCAAAGGTGCTTCAACAAAGTACTGAGTAAAGGGTATCAATACTTACAGTTGAAGTCGGACGTTTACATACACCTAAGCCAAATATATTTAAACTACGTTTTTCACAATTCCTGACATTTAATCATAGTAAAAAATCCCTGTCTTAGGTCAGTTAGGATCACAATTTTATTTTAAGAATGTGAAATGTCAAAATAATAGTAGAGAGAATGATTTATTTCAGCTTTTATTTCTTTCATCACGTTCCCAGTGGGTCAGAAGTTTACATACGCTCAATTAGTATTTGGTAGCATTGCCTTTCAATTGTTTAACTTGGGTCAAACGTTTCGGGTAGCCTTCCACAAGCTCTGGGATTCTGAGTAACTGAGTCAAGTTTCTAGGCCTACTTGCTCGCACACACTTTTTCAGTTCTGCCCACAAATGTTATATAGGATTGAGGTCAGGACTTTGTTGTCCTTAAGCCATTTTGCCACAACTTTGGAAGTATGCTTGGGGTCAATGTCCATTTGGAAGACCCATTTGCGACCAAGCTTCAACTTCCTTACTGATGTCTTCAGATGTTGCTTCAATATATCCACATCATTTCCCCCCGTCATGATGCCATCTATTTTGTGAAGTGCACCAGTCCCTCCTGCAGCAAAGCACCCCCACAACATGACGCTGCCATCCCGGTGATTCACAGTTGGGATGGTGTTCTTCGACTTGCAAGCCTTCCCCCTTTTCCTCCAAACATAACGATGGTCCTTATGGACAAGCAGTTCTATTTTTGTTTCATCAGATCAGAGGACATTTCTCCAAAAAGTACAATCTTTGTCCATATGTGCAGTTGCAAACCATAGTCTGGATTTTTTATGGCGGTTTTGGAGCAGTGGCTTCTTCCTTGCTGAACGGCCTTTCAGGTTATGTCGATATAAGACTTGTGTGCCTGTTTCCTTCAGCATCTTCACAAGGTCCTTTACTGTTGTTCTGGGATTGATTTGCACTTTTCGCACCAAAGTATGGTCATCTCTAGGAGACAGAAATCGTCTCCTTCCTGAGCGGTATGATGGCTGAGTAGTCCCATGGTGTTTATACTTGTGAACTATTGTTTGTACAGATGAATGTCGTACCTTCAGGCATTTAGAAATTGCTCCCAAGGATGAACCAGACATGTGGAGGTCTATAATTTTTTTTTTGAGGCCTTGGCTGATTTCTTTTGATTTTCCCATGATGGCAAGCAAAGATGCACTGACTTTGAAGGTATGCCTTGAAATACATCCAGGGGTACACCTCAAATTGAATCAAATCATGTCAATTAGCCTATCAGGAGCTTCGAAAGCCATGACATAACTTTCTGTAATTTTCCAAGCTGTTTAAAGCCACATTCAACTTAGTGTATGTAAACTTCTGACCCACCGGAATTGTGATACAGTGAATTATAAGTGAAATAATCTGACTGTAAAAAAATAATGGAAAAATGACTTGTGTCATGCACAAAGTAGATGTCCTTACCGACTAGCCAAAACTATAGTTTGTTAAAAATACATTTGTGTTGTGGTTGAAAAATGAGGTTTTAATGACTCCAACCTAAGTGTATGTAAACTTGACTTCAACTGTAAGTAAATGTAATATTTAAGTTTTTTATTTTTAATACATTTGCAAACATTTCTAAAAACCGGTTTTTGCTTTGTCATTATGGCATATTGTGTGTAGATTGATGAGATAAAATGTTTTTTTTTTCATCCATTTTAGAATAAGGCTGTAACTTAACAAAATGTGGAAAAATTCAAGGGGTCTGAATACTTTCCGAATGCCCTGTATATAATATAGAGTCAAAACATCAATACACTGGCAGTACATATCTCTCCCTCTCTCTCTCTTTTCTCCCTATGTCCACTACACTTGACTGCTGCAGCAGCAGCTGAGCTGTCTGTTCTGTGCTGGGTAACACTTTGTTTTAAGAGTCCATAATAAATTATGTATGAGGCATTAACAAAACGTTTGCTCAGCGTTTATTAATCATTACTGCACCCTTTGTCAATATTAGTAAGGTAGTTATTCACACATGTATATACATTTTCTTAAACATCCTGTGATGTGTGCTTGTTATTTTACCAGGTACTGCAGGAATGTCCACCAATGGCATGCCCATCTTTTGTGAGAATGGTAATAAATGGTTTATTATTGACCCTTAAAATAAAATGTTACCCCATCATAGTTGTGAATGAATAAACAAAGAGCAAAATCATAATACCTAATAACAGCCTAACTACATAGTTCAAATTATAGCATGTCAAGTGTTCCCCCCTACCCACTTAACTAAGCGTTAGGCTACATATCATTCAATAGAAGAAAACGGAGAGAGAGAAAGAGACTGCCGGTCCCTTCATGTTTTGGTTGTATAATACAGCCAATGGCTACATTAAGGAAGGGACAGTCTCCTTCTCTCCCCTTTCCTCTAATGAATTCAATATTCAACCTTGTGTGTTCGTCAAAGAACGATGCTACAACTAGTTTATGTGGATAGAAGCGATGGGCTTCGTTTGACAGTGTCGTGCGCGTATGCATATATTTCTGCCAAGAAGTGACAGGCCTTTCAGCGATTTAAAGGAGGGGGATATAGGTGGGACTTTCCAGCCTTCCGTGGCTATGAAATATAATCCGACACTAGAGTCTGTAACGGAGACGCTGAGAGTCGAGAAGCAGGTGCAATGTTTAATAAAACAATAAACAAGGAACGGGACAACATAACAGTAGCGTCCACGCATAAACACAGGAACAATACTGACTGGGGAAAGAACCTAAGGGAGTGCCAGATATAGGGGAGGTAATAAGTGAGGTAATGGAGTCCAGATGTGCCTCATGATGACGTGCAGGTGCGCGTAATGATTGATGCCAGGTGTGCGTAAAGATGGATCCCAGGACCGGTGGTTAGTATACCAGCGGCGTCGAATGCCGGATGGGAGGATTGGGAGTAAACATGACAGTATCCCCCCCCAACGCGCGGCTCCAGCCACAGGATGACGCCGACCAGAAGGACAGCTCCTAGGATGAGGAGCAGGCCGGTCCATGCAGCGAAGGTGGAAATCACGTATGATGTTGGGATCCAGAATGTCCTCCACCGGAACCCAACATCGCTCCTCTGGGCCATACCCTTCCCAGTCCACCAGGTACTGGAGCTGACCCCCATGACGTCAGAAGTCCAGTAGAGATCTGACGGCATAGTGCATCTATGCTGCTGGGCTCCACACCAACCTAGAGGGGCTCAGACTGGTGGTTCCTGATTCCCTAGCTGATGCGGCCCCCCAAGACACCCCTCCACCCCCCCTGGACATCGAGGGGGGGTGGAGGGGTGTCTTGGGGGACCGCATCAGCTAGAGAATCAGGAACCCCCCAGTCTGAGAAGGTAGACATAAAAAGAAGGTGACATACGGTAATCACTGGGAAGCTGTAACCTATATGTGACCTCGTTGACCCTCCAGAGAACTTTGAACGGCCCCACAAACTGGGGGCTCAGCTTCTTGCAGGGCAGGCGGAGTGGGAGGTTCCTGGTAGAGAGCCAGACATTTTAAAAATCTATCCACAACCACCAAAATGGTGGTGAAACTGTCAGAGGAGGGGAGATCAGTAACAAAGTCAATGGATAGATGGGACCAGGGACGCTGAGGCACAGGAAGGGGAAGGGGCTTCCCTGCTGGAGCATTTCAGGGGGATTTGGTTTGGGCACATATACGGAACATGAGTTGACATAGCGAGTGACGTCCTGCGACAAGGTGGGCCACCAGAACTTCTCAGAAATGGATTGGGTAGTGCGAGAAATACCTGGATGTCCAGAGACGACAGCTGTGTGTGTCCAGGTCAGCAGTCAATCCCTTATCCTTGTGGGAATGTAGATGCACTAAGGAGGACAGTTAGTCGGTGTGGGCTCCCTCTCCAGAGCCTGGCGAATGTCCACATCGATGTCCCAGACCACAGGGGCCACGACTCGGGAGGATGGGATTATAGGTGCATTCTGTACAGGACCCGATAGGTCAGTGTGAAGTCAAACCTTGTAAAGAAAAGGGCCCACCTTGCTTGAAGCCTCCTCGCTGTCCGTATGTACTCCAGGTTCCGATGTTTGGTGAGCATGACGAATGGTTCCTTGGCACCCTCCAACTTGTGTCTCCACCCCTTTAATGCCAATTTCACCACCAGGAGCTCTCGGTCACATACATCGTAATTCCTCTCTGCAGGTGACAGCTTCTTAGAGTAATGTGCGCACGGATACCATTTCTGTAAATTACCCTGTCGTTGAGACAGAACTGCCCCCACGCCCTCCTCTGAAGCATCCACCTCCACCACAAAGGATATCATGGGATCTGGGTGTTTGAGCAATGGGGCGCAGGTGAAGCGTCCCTCAAATAGACGGAAGGCCTCGTCGGCTGCTGGGCTCCACACCAACCTACGGGGACCACCCTTGAGGAGAGAGGTGAGAGGGGCGGCGACGGAGCTGAAGCTCCTGATGAAACGGAGGTAGAAGTTGGAAATCCCCAAACACCATTGTAACCCTTTTATGTTGGTTGGGCCTGGCCATAACCTGACCGCATCTACCATCTTGGCTTTCATCCTCACTCCCTGTGGACTGATTTGGTAGCCTAAGGAGACAGCCTTCTGATGAAATTGGCACTTCTCAGCCTTGACGAGCAGGCGGTTAGCCAGGTGGCATTCCAGGAATGCTCGAACGTGAGTGATGTGATCCTCCAGGGTAGCCGAGTAGACCAGGATGTCATCGATATACAGGACCACCTGGCATCCGAGCATGTCCCTGAACACCTTGTTAACGAATGCCTGGAACACTGATGGAGCTGGCTAAGCCAAATGGCATCACCAAGTAATCGAGGTGGCCAGACATTGTGCTAAATGCAGTCTTCTATTCATCTCCTCCCGGATGCGGATGAGACTGTATGCATTCCGCAGGTCCAGTGTGGTAAAGAACCGGGCCCATAATAATAAAACAACAAACATGGAATAAGACAACATAACAGTAGTGTCTACGCATAAACACAGGAACAATACTGACTGGGGAAAGAACCTAAGAGAGTGCCAGATATAGGGGACGTAATAAGTGAGGTAATGTAGTCCACATGTGCCTCATGATGACGTGCAGGTGCGCATAATGATTGATGCCAGGTGTGCGTAATGATGGATCCCAGGGACGATGTCTAGTATACCAGAGAAGTTGATTGCTGGAGGGGAGGAGTGGGAGTAGACGTGACAGAGTCACTACTTACAACAACTCATAAACCCACTAGCTGGACTGAAGAGACTGAGATTCAGAAGTGAATAAACATTAATAAAACAATTAAAGTACACAGACCCCGAATTGACCTTTATTGAAATACATGAGGAATTGTGTTTAGTGAAATGCACTGCATACAGTTTGTCTAGTAGATGCTATCAACGGTTTTTCTTTATTTTTACTATTTTCTACATTGTAGAATAACAGTGAAGACATCAAAACTATGAAATTACACATATGGAATCTTGTAGTAACCAAAAAAGTGTTAAACAAAGTAGCCACCCTTTGCCTTGAAGATAACTTTGCACACTCTTGGCATTATCTCAACCAGCTTCATGAGGTAGTCACCTGGAATGCATTTCAATTAACAGGTGTGCCTTGTTAGAAGTTAATTTGTGGAATTTCTTTCCTTCTTAATGCGTTTGAGCCAATCAGTTGTGTTGTGACAAGGTAGGGGTGGAATACAGAAGATAGCCCTATTTGGTAAAAGACAGTCCATATTATGGCAAGAATAGCTCAAACAAGCAAAGAGAAACGACAGTCCATCATGAAGGTCATGAAGGTCAATCAATACGGAAAATTTCAAGCCGCAAAAACCAACCCATCAAGCGCTATGATGAAACTGGCTCTCATGAGGACCGCCACAGGAAAGGAAGACCCAAGAAACAGTGTGGAGAGCTGGCACAGGACGCACTGGGCTAAGAAGGAGCACGGGAGGCGTTGTGCGTATAGCCGGCGCAGGATATACTGGGCCGGGGAGGCGCCCTGGAGGTCTGGTGCGTAGAGCTGGCACAATGCGTCCTGGCTGAATACCCCCTGTAGCACGGCACGTGCGGGGAGCAGGCAACAGCCTCGCTGGGTTATGCTGGCGAACTATGGATACCACGCATAGAGCTGCACAGTATATCCTGGGCCAAAGAGACGCACCGGAGACCAGGAGCGCTGAGCCGACACAATCCGTCCTGGCTGAATGCCCACTCTAGCACGGCAACTGCTGGGAGCTTGCACAGAGCGCACCGGGCTGTGGATGAGCACTGAAGGAACGGTGCGCAGAACCGGAAAACGTGGCACTTGAACCGTGACCAACTCCTCATTGTATCTACAGGGAGTTGGTTCTCGTTCACCCCTTAGTTCCGCTTGCCAATTCGTGTGCCACCCCCCCAAAAAAATTTGGGGGGGCTGCCTCTCATGCTTCTGTAGTTGAGCTAACTCTTCGTATAGTCGCCGTTCCGCTCTCGCTGCCTCCATCTGCTGCCTTGGACAGCGATACTCCACGGCCCGTGTCCAGGGTCCTTCTCCCTCCAGGATTTCCTCCCATGTCCAGTCCTCCTGGCCACGCTGCTTGGTCCTTTTTTTGTGGGGTGTTCTGTAATGGCTCTCGTCGGTGGAAGGAAGAGTGGAAAAAAGCGAAAGTGTTCATGATATTTATTTTCAAGAGACACTCAAACAAAAACAACAAATTCGAAAGCAAACAGTTCTGTCAGACACAGACAATAAACTGAAAATAACACCCCACAAAACCCAAACGGAAGATCACAACTTATATATGATCCCCAATCAGAAACAACGATAGACAGCTGCCTCTGATTGGGAACCACACTCAGCAAAAACAACAAAGAAATAGAAAACATAGATTCTCCCACCCGAGTCACACCCTGACCTAACAAAACATAGAGAATAAATAAGGATCTCTAAGGTCAGGGTGTGACAGATGTCTTCACTACTATTCTACAATGTAAAAAATAGTAAAAATAAAGAAAAACCCTTGAATGAGTAGGTGTATCCAAACGTTTGACTGGTACTATTTGTGTTATAAAAGCCAGTCTAACAACTTGTTAGCCTATAGCCTATTGTCTAAATGTTGCCCCGAATCTCCCTTCCCTAATTAGCCTACTACAGTAGGTATGAAATATATTCCATATATTTCAAAATATTAGGTCTAACTGGCAGTATTAGGTTACATGAGCTGTGTCAGTGTGCCTGAGTGTGTCTTTCTCTGTTTTCTTCCTACCTCGACTGCACCACAGTAGCTGATCTGTCATTTCACACAGACACATACACAGCACTCGAACCAGCAGAACCAGAACTTTCAGCAGATAAGTTGGTTCATTTCACACGTTTAAATCTAATCAAACTGTACTTTATTGGTCACATACACATAGGTTAGGACATTTACTTTGTGCATGACACAAGTCATTTTTCTAATAATTGTTTACAAACAGATTATTTCACTTATAATTCACTGTATCACAATTCCAGTGGGTCAGAAGTTTACATACACTAAGTTGAATGTGCCTTTAAACAGCTTGGAAAATTCTATAAACTGATGTCATGGCTTTAGAAGTTTCTGATAGATTAATTGAAATCATTTGAGTCAATTGGAGGTGTACCTGTAGATGTATTTCAAGGCCTAACTTCAAACTTAGTGCACCTTTGCTTAACATCATGGGAAAATCAAAAGCAATCAGCCAAGACCTCAGAAGAAAAATTGTGGACCTCCACACATCTGGTTCATCCTTGGGAGCAATTTCCAAACGCCTGAAGATACCATGTTCATCTGTTCAAACAATAGTACGCAAGTATAAACACCATGGGACCACACAGCCATCATACCGCTCAGGAAGGAGATGCGTTCCTAGAGATTAACGTACTTTGGTGCGAAAAGTGCAAATCAATCCCAGAACAACAGCAAAGGACCTTGTGAAGATGCTGGAGGAATCACGTACAAAAGTATCTATATCCACAGTAAAATTAGTCCTATATTGACATAACCTGAAAGGCCGCTCAGCAAGGAAGAAGCCACTGCTCCTAAACCGACATAAAAAAAGCCAGGTTTGCAACTGCACATGGGGACAAAGATCATACTTTTTGGAGAAATGTCCTCTGGTCTGATGAAACAAAAATAGAACTGTTTGGCCAGAATGTCCATCGTTATCTTTGGAGGAAAAAGGGGGACGCTTGCAAGCCGAAGAGCACCATCCCAACCATGAAGCACGGAGGTGGCAGCGTCATGTTGTGGGGGTACATTGCTGCGAGAGGGACTGGTGCGTCCAGGCCGTCTTTTCAAACAGTGCTTAACACTAAAATGGCATTATCATAATTTTCACAATTTCACAGTATTTGTCCAACCTCATAGTGTGGAAGTATATAGTATACACAGTAAAATCAAGATTTTTACTCCACTGGGCCTTTAACAAATTGTGTGCTTTTCTCAATTCAGGTCAACAGCACAGACAGTGACATCTCAATTAAATTCTGGGATTGGAGATTACATTGGTAGATGTCCCCAGGGGTCAAACCAGTGTCTGTAGCTAACCCTCGAGCACTGAGATGCAATGCCTTGGACCGCTGTGCCACCCGGGAGCCCAAGACAAGTACTGGAAACAATATAACATTATAACAAATCTGGGAAACCGGGCCATTGTATTCATAGCTGACTTAGAAAAGGCCTTTGATAAAGTACGACTGGAGTTCATATAAATCTTATAAAATGGCTCAAAGTTATTTATAGTAACCCTAGGTGTAAAATAGTAAATATTGGCTACTTCTCAGAAAGTTTTAAACTGTCAAGAGGAGTAAAACAAGGTTGTCCACTATCGGCATATCTATTTATTATTGCCATCAAATTGTTAGCAATTCAAATCAGATCCAACAGTAATATTAAGGGGTTAGAAATCCAGGGCCTAAAAACAAAGTTGTCATTGTATGCTGATGATTCATGTTTTCTTTTAAATCCACAATTTGGATCCCTCCACATCCTCATAGAGGATCTAGATACTTTTTCTAACCTCTCTGGATTACAACCGAATTATATTACGTTTCGGATCACAAAAAATACAACGGGGATGTGGACATACTTGGTATACATATACCGAAGAAAAGAAATTATCTCAATCCTATACATTTTTATAGAAAGTTAATGTTGCTACCATGGAAAGGAAAATATCTCTCTATTTGTGGAAAAATCACCCTGATTAACTCTTTAGTCATATCCCAGTTGATTTATTTGCTTATGATCTTGCGACCTGTTTTTAAAAAATTATATGAGCAAAAAATATTCAATTTGATTTGGAATGGCAAGCCAGACAAAATTAGAAGGGCCTATTTATATAATGAATATGAATTCGGAGGGCAGAAATTATGAAATATTAAAGTATTAGACCTCTCACTAAAGGTGTCAGTCATACAAAAGTTATACTTAAAACTGGTTCTCGAGCAAATTAGTAAGAATGTCTCACCCCGTGTTCAAGAATGGCCTTTTTCCCTTTACTCAGATTACAACTTCTCACTTTCGGTTATTTGAAAACAAAATAATCTCCAAAATATAGTTATTTATAAAAACAAGCCATTGAAAGTTGGATGCAATTTCAATTTAATCCACCAGAAAAGACAGAACAAATAATATAGCAAATATTGTGGTTAAACTCAAATGTACTAAATTATATGTAAAATATAATCAAATGTTTAAAAAAGGTATCATCTTTCTAAATTATAACATAAATATGACTGGTGGAGTTATGTCACGCATGCAGCAAACAAAAATATATGGAAATGTCTGCTCTACCCAAAATTGCAACTAACATTGCGGCATTACCGCAAAAATGGAAAAGGCAATTGGAAGGGGAAAAGAAGTAAGGAACTTGTCTGTCGGCCCTGCATGTAATAAATAACACATACCAGTTTCATTTAAAGACCAAAAAATTGACAGCCATATTGATTACAAAATAGTTTTGATCTACCGATTCCATTGCACATGGACTGATATGCTAAAATAATTTTATATGTGGGATACAACCTTCCCAGCTCTGCAGATTTTGCTGTGAAGAGAGTCATTGTTTTTGGTCGCAGGTCCAGGAATGGCTGAAGAAATGCAACGTTTCCCGGGAGCTAACTCTGCAGATGTGATTTGAAAAGTCAACGTCAATCGATCAATAATAGAATAATACTTTTAGCAAAAATATTTGTCTTTAATTTACAATCTGTAGAAACTATGAGAATGGAAAGGTTCAGAACTTTTGTGAAGCGTCACAGCACAGTTGAAAAATATATGGCAAATAGAAATCCAATATGGATGGTGGAGATAAATGGGAGGGGTTGAATGAAGCTGAAGGGTGGGACTAATAACAACAAAATAACAATTGTAAAATATACTGTCTCTGTAAAATGTATATAAGTTCAGAACTTTTGTGAAACAGCACAGTTGAAAATATATGGCAAATAAAATCAAAGTAGATGGACATCAGAAATAGATTGAGGGTAGAGGAAGGACAGGACTAAAAACAAACAAAAGATAACTATTGTAAAATTGATTGTATCTGTAAAATTAATATAGTATGTAGAAACTGGAAGTAGACGCGTAAGTGCTGTTGTTCATTAGTTTACTCCAATTAGGGGAGGGGTGGTAGGGTTAGCTGAAAATAAAATACATTTGTAAAAATAAATATATATGTATGTGTCATAGCTGTTGAAGGAAAAGGACCAAGCTGCAGTGTGGTGAGCGTACATATTCCTTTATTTTAGAGAAGATGCTGAACAAAACAATAAACACTACAAAAACAAACCGTGAAGCTCAAGGCTATGTGCCCTAAACAAAGTCAACTTCCCACAAAGACAGGTCGAAAAAAGGGCTACCTAAGTTGTCATGCAGGTGAAAGAGGACCCAAAAGCGACTTGGCGAAAACAGAGTCTTTAATCCAGTAAAGTAAATACAATCAAAAAACACAACTTTCACTCGAAATGACGAGGACAAACTGGAGACTCGATCTTGAACAGCAGGTGAACAGCAGGTTGCCTCGGGAAGGCACTTGAACCAGACAGACTCAGACACCTGCTCACCACGCAGCATCTGAGGAAAACACGACACGACAGGGCGATACACAAACACAGCACGGTGAATTCTAGACAAGGAACCGACAGAGCAGAAACGGGAAACAAGGAGAGAAATAGGGACTCTAATCAGGGAAAAGGATCGGGAACAGGTGTGGGAAGGCTAAATGATGATTAGGGGAATAGGAACAGCTGGGAGCAGGAACGGAACGATAGAGAGAAGAGAGAGCGAGAGAGTGAGAGAGGGAGGGGGAGAGAGAGGGATAGAAAGAGGGAAAGAACCTAATAAGACCAGCAGAGGGAAACGAATAGAATGGGAAGCACAGGGACAAGACAAGATAATAAATGACAAAACATGACAGTACCCCCCACTCACCAGCGCCTCCTGGCGCACTCGAGGAGGAATCCCAAGGCAACGGAGGAAATCATCAATGAGTGAACGGTCCAGCACGTCCCGAGACGGAACCCAACTCCTCTCCTCAGGACCGTAACCCTCCCAATCCACTAAGTATTGGTGACCCCGTCCCCGAGAACGCATGTCCATGATCTTATGTACCTTGTAAATAGGTGCGCTCGACAAGGACGGGAGGGGGAGGGAAGACGAACGGGAGTGCGAAGAAAGGGCTTGACACAGGAGACATGGAAGACAGGATGGACGCGACGAAGATGTCGCGGAAGAAGCAGTCGCACAGTGACAGGATTGACGACCTGGGAGACACGGAACGGACCAATGAACCGCGGAGTCAACTTACGAGAAGCTGTCGTAAGAGGAAGGTTGCGAGTGGAAAGCCACACTCTCTGGCCGCAACAATACCTTGGACTCTTAATCCTGCGTTTATTGGCGGCTCTCACAGTCTGTGCCCTGTAACGGCAAAGTGCAGACCTCACCTCCTCCAGGTGCGCTCACAACGTTGGACAAACGCTTGAGCGGAGGGAACGCTGGACTCGGCAAGCTGGGATGAGAACAGAGGAGGCTGGTAACCCAGACTACTCTGAAACGGAGATAACCCGGTAGCAGACGAAGGAAGCGAATTGTGAGCGTATTCTGCCCAGGGAGCTGTTCTGCCCAAGACGCAGGGTTTCTGAAAGAAAGGCTGCGTAGTATGCGACCAATCGTCTGATTGGCCCCTCTGCTTGACCGTTAGACTGGGGATGAAACCTATTGAAGAGAGACTGACGGACGCACCAATCAAACGACAGAACTCCCTCCAAAACTGTGACGTGAATTGCGGGCCTCTGTCTGAAACGGCGTCTAACGGGAGGCCATGAATTCTGAATACATTCTCGATAATGATTTGTGCCGTCTCCTTAGCGGAAGGAAGTTTAGCGAGGGGAATGAAATGTGCCGCCTTAGAGAACCTATCGACAACCGTAAGAATCACAGTCTTCCCCGCAGACAAAGGCAGACCGGTAATGAAGTCTAGGGCGATGTGAGACCATGGTCGAGAAGGAATGGGGAGCGGTCTGAGACGACCGGCAGGAGGAGAGTTACCCGACTTAGTCTGCGCGCAGTCCGAACAAGCAGCCACGAAACGGCGCGTGTCACGCTCCTGAGTCGGCCACCAAAAGCGCTGGCGAATAGACGCAAGAGTGCCTCGAACACCGGGATGACCAGCTAACTTGGCAGAGTGAGCCCACTGAAGAACAGCCAGACGAGTGGAAACAGGAACGAAAAGGAGGTTACTAGGACAAGCGCGGCGACGCAGTGTGCGTGAGTGCTTGCTTAACCTCTCTTTCAATTCCCCAGACTGTTAACCCGACAACACGCCCATAAGGAAGAATCCCCTCGGGATCAGTAGAAGCCACAGAAGAACTAAACAGACGGGATAAGGCATCAGGCTTGGTGTTCTTGCTACCCGGACGGTAAGAAATCACAAACTCCAAAACGAGCGAAAAACAACGCCCAACGAGCTTGGACGGGCATTAAGTCGTTTGGCAGAACGGATGTACTCAAGGTTCTTATGGTCTGTCCAAACGACAAAAGGAACGGTCGCCCCCTCCAACCACTGTCGCCATTCGCCTAGGGCTAAGCGGATGGCGAGCAGTTCACGGTTACCCACATCATAGTTGCGCTCAGATGGCGACAGGCGATGAGAAAATAAGCGCAAGGATGAACCTTATCGTCAGACTGGAAGCGCTGGGATAGAATGGCTCCCACGCCTACCTCTGAAGGTCAACCTCGACAATGAATTGTCTAGTGACGTCAGGAGTAACGAGGATAGGAGCGGACGTAAAACGTTCTTTTAGAAGATCAAAAGCTCCCTGGGCGGAACCGGACCACTTAAAACACGTCTTGACAGAAGTAAGAGCTGTGAGAGGGGCAGCAACTTGACCGAAATTGAATGAAACGCCGATAGAAATTAGCGAAACCTAAAAGCGCTGCAACTCGACACGTGACCTTGAACGGGCCAATCACTGACAGCTTGGACCTTAGCGGAATCCATCTGAATGCCTTCAGCGGAAATAACGGAACCGAGAAAAGTAACGGAGGAGACATGAAAAGAGCACTTCTCAGCCTTACGTAGAGACAATTCTCTAAAAGGCGCTGTAGAACACGTCGAACGTGCTGAACATGAATCTCGAGTGACGGAGAAAAAATCAGGATATCGTCAAGATAGACAAAAACAAAGATGTTCAGCATGTCTCTCAGAACATCATTAACTAATGCCTGAAAAACAGCTGGCGCATTGGCGAGACCAAACGGCAGAACCCGGTACTCAAAATGCACTAACGGAGTGTTAAACGCCGTTTTCCACTCGTCCCCCCTCTCTGATGCGCACGAGATGGCAAGCGTTACGAAGGTCCAACTTAGTAAAGCACCTGGCTCCCTGCAGAATCTCGAAGGCTGATGACATAAGGGGAAGCGGATAACGATTCTTAACCGTTATGTCATTCAGCCCTCGATATCCACGCAGGGGCGCAGAGTACCGTCCTTCTTCTTAACAAAAAGAACCCCGCCCCGGCCGGAGAGGAAGAAGGCACTATGGTACCGGCGCCAAGAGACACAGACAAATAATCCTCGAGAGCCTTACGTTGGGAGCCGACAGAGAGTATAGTCTACCCCGAGAAGGAGTGGTCCCCGGAAGGAGATCAATACTACAATCATACGACCGGTGAGGAGGAAGGGAGTTGGCTCGGGACCGACTGAAGACCGTGCGCAGATCATGATATTCCTCCGGCACTCCTGTCAAATCGCCAGGTTCCTCCTGAGAAGTAGGGACAGAAGAAACGGGAGGGATGGCAGACATTAAACACTTCACATGACAAGAAACGTTCCAGGATAGGATAGAATTACTAGACCAATTAATAGAAGGATTATGACATACTAGCCAGGGATGACCCAAAACAACAGGTGTAAACGGTGAACGAAAAATCAAAAAAGAAATAGTCTCACTGTGGTTACCAGATACTGTGAGGGTTAAAGGTAGTGTCTCAAATCTGATACTGGGAAGATGACTACCATCTAAGGCGAACATGGGCGTAGGCTTCTCTAACTCTCTGAAAGGAATGTCATGTTTCAACCCATGCTTCGTCCATGAAACAACCCTCAGCCCCAGAGTCTATCAAGGCACTACATGTAGCACCGAACCGGTCCAGCGTAGATGGACCGACAAAGTAGTACAGGATTTTGATGGAGAGACTTGAGTAGTTGCGCTCACCTGTAGCCCTCCGCTTACAGATGAGCTCTGGCTTTTACTGGACATGAATTAACAAAATGTCCAGCAACTCCGCAATAGAGGCACAGGCGGTTGGTGATCCTCCGTTCCCTCTCCTTAGTCGAGATGCGAATCCCTTCCAGCTGCATGGGCTCAGTCTCTGAGCCAGAGGAGGGAGATGGTTGCGATGCGGAGCAGGGAAACACCGTTGATGCGAGCTCTCTTCCACGAGCCCGGTGACGAAGATCTACCCGTCGTTCTATGCGGATGGCGAGAGCAATCAAAGAGTCCACATCTGAAGGAACCTCCCGGGAGAGAATCTCATCCTTAACCACTGCGTGGAGTCCCTCCAGAAAACGAGCGAGCAGCGCCGGCTCGTTCCACTCACTAGAGGCAGCAAGAGTGCGAAACTCAATAGAATAATCCGTTATGGACCGTTCACCTTGGCATAAGGAAGCCAGGGCCCTAGAAGCCTCCCTACCAAAACTGAACGGTCAAAAACCCGAATCATCTCCTCTTTAAAGTTCTGGAACTTGTTAGAGCAATCAGCCCTTGCCTCCCAGATAGCTGTGCCCCATTCTCGAGCCCGGCCAGTAAGGAGTGAAATGACGTAAGCAACCCGAGCTCTCTCTAGAGTATGTGTTGGGTTGGAGAGAGAACACAATCTCACACTGCGTGAGAAAGGAGCGGCACTCAGTGGGCTGCCCGGAGTAGCAAGGTGGGTTATTAACCCTAGGTTCTGGAGGCTCGGCAGGCCAGGAAGTAACAGGTGGCACGAGACGTAGACTCTGGAACTGTCCAGAGAGGTCGGAAACCTGAGCGGCCAGGTTCTCCACGGCATGGCGAGCAGCAGACAATTCCTGCTCGTGTCTGCCGAGCATGGCTCCTTGATCTTGACGGCAGTGTAACGAGCGTCTGAAGTCGCTGGGTCCATTCCTTGGTCGGTTCCTTCTGTCATGCAGGTGAAAGAGGACCCAAAAGCGACTTGGCGAAAACAGAGTCTTTAATCCAGTAAAGTAAATACAATCAAAAAACACAACTTTCACTCGAAATGACGAGGACAAACTGGAGACTCGATCTTGAACAGCAGGTGAACAGCAGGTTGCCTCGGGAAGGCACTTGAACCAGACAGACTCAGACACCTGCTCACCACGCAGCATCTGAGGAAAACACGACACGACAGGGCGATACACAAACACAGCACGGTGAATTCTAGACAAGGAACCGACAGAGCAGAAACGGGAAACAAGGAGAGAAATAGGGACTCTAATCAGGGAAAAGGATCGGGAACAGGTGTGGGAAGGCTAAATGATGATTAGGGGAATAGGAACAGCTGGGAGCAGGAAGGGAACGATAGAGAGAAGAGAGAGCGAGAGAGTGAGAGAGGGAGGGGGAGAGAGAGGGATAGAAAGAGGGAAAGAACCTAATAAGACCAGCAGAGGGAAACGAATAGAATGGGAAGCACAGGGACAAGACAAGATAATAAATGACAAAACATGACATAAGTATGGTTCTCAATCAGAGACAACGATAGACAGCTGTCCCTGATTGAAACCCCTACCCGGGCAAAACATAGAAATACAAATAATAGATTATATACATGTGTATATGTATAACAGAGAGAGAGTAGTGGAAATGGAGAAGTTCAGAGGAAATGTTTGTTTATGCCACCCATTATACTGTGTGATTGGCCGGAACCCACAGGATGCTCAGGACTCATTGTTGCTACTTCCCAGTAAAGTACAGGCGCGTCATAAAAACAAACTTCTTGTCTTTCGATCCTGTCACCCCTCCATCGTGTGGGTATGTTGACTGACATTATGAAATTGGCTCACTTGCCAGACCTAATAATCAGGAAAACCACGTTCTTCCCCTGTGGTGTCGCGGGCTTAGAAAGGTATGTATCCATACTGGTGGTCAATAAGGCCTGTGTCCTGGAGAAACCTTCCTGGTTAAGTTATTGATCTGAAAAAGTGCTACCTGGCACTGAGCCCATATCAGTAGAGCAGCACTTAACAGGGGTAGCCCCTGAGAGGATGTTGAGCTGGATGCGGAAGTGAAATAAACTGAACGGACGGCAGAGCCAAAGGTACTTTTGTCTGTGAGAGACATAGATGTTTAAATGGGATGTGAGGACGTCACCATCAAGAGAGCCACTGCTCCTCAACTGGACGGTTGAGGAGCATTTTGCCTGTACATTTCATAATAAATGTTTTGTTCTAACAGGTTTATATGTTGTTTTGGACTATTGTTGATGACATTTGCTAAGATTAAATCAAATCAAAATCAAATCACATGTATTTATATAGCCCTTTGTACATCAGCTGATATCTCAAAGTGCTGTACAGAAACCCAGCCTTAAACCCCAAACAGCAAGCAATGCAGGTGTAGAAGCACGGTGGCTAGGAAAAACTCCCTAGAAAGGCCAAAACCTAGGAAGAAACCTAGAGAGGAACCAAGCTATGTGGGGTGGCCAGTCCTCTTCTGGCTGTGCCGGGTGAAGATTATAACAGAACATGGCCAAGATGTTCAAATGTTCATAAATGACCAGCATGGTCCAATAATAATAAGGCAGAACAGTTGAAACTGGAGCAGCAGCACGGCCAGGTGGACTGGGGACAGCAAGGAGTCATCATGTTCGGTAGTCCTGAGGCATGGTCCTAGGGCTCAGGTCCTCCGAGAGAGAGAAAGAAAGAGAGAAAGAGAGCATTAGAGAGAGCACACTTAAATTCACACAGGACACCGAATAGGACAGGAGAAGTACTCCAGATATAACAATCTGACCCTAGCCCCCGATACAAACTACTGCATCTGGGGCGGCAGGGTAGCCTAGTGGTTAGAGCATTGGACTAGTAACCAAAAGATTGCAAGTTCAAATCCCCGAGTGGACAAGGTACAAAATCTGTCGTTCTGCCCTTGAACAGGCAGTTAACCCACTTTGCCATAGCACAGCCCCCACACCACTAAACTCAGCTGGTATTTTGCATGTAGCAGTTGGGCTAGCAGTTGCATCACACTCAAAATCATTTGAATTCAGATACTAATCTGGCTGACGACACTCAGAACCTCACAACCAAACCGATTATGATATTATGAACAAATATTCAGCATTTATATTCATGTGAGCATTACAATATGATTATAACCGAAAAGTAATGTGGAATGGCATATATATTTAGACTTTGGCTGGGCTTGGTAATTGCTAATGTTAGCCAGCTAACTTAGCCTTAGGCATAGCATTGTATCCTGGGTGGTGGAATTGTATTTTTAATATTTTAACACTTGACTGAATGCAATTAGCTGCGCTTGTATGATATAAACTCACTGGTGGTATTGTATTTGGTAGGCTTATGTTACACACAATCAAAACTAGTTTAGTTTAATTTACAAAGACTATGAGTGTGGCTTTTTTATTGCAAATTAGTAGTTTACTGATTCAATATTTCTTTCAAAACACACACCTTAATTATAAATTTATTCAATGTGATGCTTAGAGTATTCATTAATATGTATTGCCTATTGAAGGCAATTAGCTATGCTTGTATGATTTGTTGATGCAGATGTAACAAAGTGTAAATTGACTGGTCTGGCTAGGTTCACCAAGTGTCCAGTAGGGGGCGCAAACCCTCGTAGATTCACAACTCATGAAGCCATAAAATACATTAATCTGATGGTGCTTTCTTGTCAATGAATTTCAGGTCTGTATCAGCAAGTATCCCCCACAATTGACATGTTAACAAAGACATAAGCATGTAAAGATATATGATCGAAACAGTGATGAACTTGGGATTGTTGCAAAATGTGTTGTTGCTAATGTTGCTAGCATGCAAGCTAATGGTTAGCGGCTAGCTAGCTAGCGAAAGGACATTCAGACTGGTAGCTCACTAGGTGTCGCGACAGTAGACCTTTTGTTTTTAGCCTGTATTACATGTCTACAGGTAAGAGGCATATTGATAACCTTTTATCTAAATGTAGCTTCATATGTATGTGCTATTTTGGAGTTTGTACCTACATTTAGCTAATCATTTTGCTAGCTAGCCACTAACTAGTTCATAGATGCTAACTGCTTTATCACCTATTGATGATAGTATATTATAGCCGGGGGTGTTTTGTTATTAATATCCCCGACAACCTGATCAATAAAATGCTTCGCTTGCTGTACGGTTTTGAAAACGTAAAGAATGTATCCTTCATATCAGTGATAAATAATTTTCCAAAACCAAAAGGTTAAAATGACTACACAGCTTTATTTTACTAGGAAAGTCAGTTAAGAACAAATTCTTATTTTCATTGACGGCCTAGGAACAGTGGGTTAACTGCCTTGTTCAGGGGCAGAACAACAGATCCAACCACTAGGCTACTTGCCATCCCAGGTTTTGGGTTAGTGTTCCACACTGCCATATCTGTCATGCCCTGATCTGATTCACCTGTCCTTGTGATTGTCCCCACCCCCTCCAGGTGTTGCTTATTTTCCCCTGTGTATTTATCCATGTTTCCTGTCTCTCTGTGCCAGTTCATCTTGTCTGTTTCAAGTCAACCAGCTTGTTTTTCCCATGCTCCTGCTTTTGCTATTCTCTCTTTTGCTAGTCCTCCCAGTTTTGACCCTTGCCTGTTTTCTGGACTCTGCCTGCCTGACCAGTATGCCTTCAGGAACTTCTGGAAGGGCTTCGTTCCCTGACGGCACACCAAAACCAGGGGTTTAAGGCTATTATGGAGCAAATCAAGGAGTTAGCTCATAGGCAGCCAACCACCTTTGAGAACCCCCAACCACCCAGTAACTTTTTCCCTATGAGTGGTGAGTTGGTACAATCTATCCCGGCTCCCCGTGAACCCCGCTTACCACCTCCGGAGCGTTACTCTGGGGATCCTGGTACCTCACGGGGTTTTCTTTCTCAATGCTCCCTTATTTTTGAGCTACAGCCATCTTCGTTCCCGTTGGACCAATCTAAGATAGCATATTACGCTAATGTCGGGAAAGGCGCTCTCCTGGGCAACGGCTGTTTGGGAGCAACAATCCGTCATTTGTCGTCATCTGGAGGATTTCATGGCAGAGGTGAGGAAGGTGTTCGATTCTTTGGTATCTGGGAGAGAGGCGGCCTGTAAGCTTTTTGATTTACGTCAAGATTCCTGTAGTGTGGCAGACAACGCTGTTGATTTTTGCACGTTGGCCGCCGAGAGTGCCTGGAATCCGGAGTCCCTTTTCGATACCTCCCTTCATGGACTCTCTGAGGTGATAAAGGTTGAGCTAGCTGCTCTGGAATTGCCAGTGGACTTCGACTCCCTCATCGCCCTCTCCATTAGAATTGATGGGCGTCTAAGGGAACGCAGGAGTGAGAGGTCTGGCCTGGGTCACACTCATTCATCCGCAGTGGCTCGTTCATCTTCGAAGGAATCCGGAAGTCCCCGAAGGCTATTCTTCCGAGAGGATCCGAAGCCACCTGCCTCCTCAAGAATCATCGATGATGGGTGAGTCTGACACACCAGAACCTATGCAACTGGGAAGGGCTAGGTTATTGCCTAGGGAACATTCCCGCATTCCCGTAGGGCATTATATAGCCACCTGCCCAGTTAAGAGACCAGACACCTTAGTTGGTACAAGCATTCTGGTGAGTCTGACTGGGACTCCTCTAAGTCCCATTACCCGTACTCCTTTTTATGTGAGCTTGATGTGGGGAGACCAGTCTAAGTCTCTCCGGATGCTTATTGATTCTGGAGCAGATGAGAGTTTTATGGACGCTACCCTGGCATCAGAACTGGGTATTACTACGTAACTCCTCTCTGTTCCCATGGATGCCAGGGCACTGGACGGTCACTCCTTTGGTAGAGTCACGCACAGTACAATTCACCCAAAATATGCGGGTATCCACAGTGAGTCAGTTCAGCTCCTCCTCATTGAGTCTCCCCACATACCTGTTGTTTTGGGTTTTTCATGGGTCCAAAAACACAATATTGACTGGACTACGGGTTCCATTCTGGGTTGGAGCCTATTTTGCCATTCACACTGCCTAAAAGAGGCACAGCCATCTCTGAAACGTCTGTCTCCAGGATTAAGTATGGCCTCGGATCTTTCTGCCATCCCCGCAGAGTAGCAGGATCTCCTGGAGATTTTCAGCAAGACTGATGCTACCTCCCTTCCTCCACATCGTCCCTACGATTGTGCTATTGACCTCCTCCCGGGCACCACACTGCCACGAGGTCGGCTATATTCCCTGTCAGGACCTGAGACCAAGGCCATGGAGGAGTACATCGAGGACTCACTGGCTGTTGGGAGTATTCACCCTTCTGTCTCTCCTGCCAGTGCAATATTCTTCTTTGTGGGGAAAAAGGAGAAGACCCTGCATTCATGTATTGATTACCGGGGTCTCAATGATATTATGATTATAAATCTGTACCCTCTACCACTCCTCTCCTCAGCTTTCAAACCTCTCCAGGGGGCTACTATCTTCTCCAAACTGGACCTTCAGAATGTCTACCATCATGTGTGGATACGCGAAGGAGACGAGTGGAAGACAGCTTTCAACACTGCCAGTGGACATTTTGAGTACCTAGTTATGCCGTTTGGACTCACCAACGCGCCTGCCATTTTCCAGGCTCTGGTCAACGATGTGCTCCGGGACATGTTGAATCGTTTTGTTTTTGTCTACCTCAACGACATCCTGGTTTTCTCTCGTTCTGCCCAGGAACAAATTCTCTGTGTTCGACAGGTTCTTCAGCACCTATTGGAGAATCAGTTGTTTGTAAAGGCTGAGAGGTGTGAGTTCCACCGCTCCACTATCTCCTTTCTAGGATACATTATGGCTGAGGGGAATGTACAGATGGATCAGGAGACGGTGAGAGCGGTGGTGGATTGGCCCTAGCCCACGTTCAGGGTGCAGTTCCAACGGTTTCTGAGTTTTGCTCATTTCTACCGCTGTTTCATTCGGGGCTACAGCAACCTGGCGGCTCCTCTCTCTGCGCTCACCTCTCCCAAGGTACCGTTTACAAGGTCTCCAGCAGCGTACAAGGCTTTTGGGAATCTTAAGCAGTGATTCACTACTGCTCCTATCCCCATCCAGACCCAACTCGTCAGTTTGTGGTTGAGGTTGATGCTTCCAACATGGGAGTAGGGGCCGTTCTTCCCCAGCGATCCATCCAGTACCAAAAGCTTCATCCCTGTGCCTTCATATCCCATCGGCTCAACTCTGCGGAAAGGAACTATGATGTTGGGAACTCCTAGCTGTGAAGATGGCTCTGGAGGAGTGAAGACACTGCCTGGAAGGGGCGGAACATTCATTCCTGGTATGGACGGATCATAAAAATGTAGAATACCTCCATACTGCCAAGCTCCTCAACCCAAGGCAAGCTAATTAGGCTCTGTTATTTACCAGGTTCAATTTCACCATCTCCTACCGACCAGGGTCAAAGAACGTGAAGCCGGATGCTCTATCCCATCTGTACAGTTCCACTGCCACTCCCTCTGAATCTGAGACCATCCTCCCTGCCTCTTTGTTTGGCAGCTTCTGTCATTTGTGGAATTGAGGCTCTGGTTCGCAAGGCACAGCGTTTTCAGTCAGACCCTGGGGGGCACTGGCTTTCCTCCGTCAACACTCCCCCCCCCTCCAGGTGTTGCGTATGTATCCCTGTGTTTCCTGTATCTCTGTGCCAGTTTGTCTTGTCTGTTTCAAGTCAACCAGTGTGTTTTTCCCATGCTCCTGTTTTTGCTAGTCCTCCTGGTTTTGACCCTTGCCTGTTTTCTGGACTCTGTGCCTGCCTGCCTGACCAGTCTGCCTGCCCTAACCTCGAGCCTGCCTGCCACTCTGTACCTCCTGGACTCTGATCTGGTTTTGACCTTTTGCCTGTCCACAACTATTCTCTTGCCTACCCCTTTTGGAACTAATAAATATCAAACACTCAAACCATCTGCCTCCCGTGTCTGCATCTGGCCCTGGCCTTGAGCCCTTATAATATCTCATGATATATCTCTTGTTCACGGAAGACAGACGGAAGACCTAGCTGGCCACCTGTGCTAATTAGCTATCTAGCGTGCTCATCACATCTGTGTGTAAACATGGGGGGGGGGGGGCTTAGTAAGCTGTGCTTACATCTTGAGGATAAAACTCCTATGAGGCCAATTGACTTTTATATAATCACCAATCAGAATGAATTGTTTTCAGTATACTTCAGTCAAGTAGTGTGCATTGCATTATTAATGTCGTTGCAAAGCACCACTAAGGCCCAAAGTCGCAGAACAAATGTTAAAAGTGTTGTCACTGCTGCAGCACTGTCTGTGCTCCTGAACAACTAGGTGCCCTGAGAGTTCTTCTTCTGTTTTGACTAAGTAGGTTATTACAGTTCTGCTTTACAGCATTACATATTCAGTAATGTGGCCTGGATAAGGCAGAGAGGGAGCTGTGGGTTCAGACGTCTGGAGGCAGAGGCGTCATGTCCATAGGGGACACAAGGGCACATGCCCCCTTAGATTTGTCCTGTTTTTATGCGTTGGGTCACTTGGTTGGGTTATTTTATTTTGGTGCTGAGTTATTGAGATATGACCCAGCGGGTCAGATCAGAAGACTGGAGGTGTAGTTTAGTAGTTATTTTTTGACATTCCTGTTAATTTGTTCTGTTGTATAGTTATCACATGTTAAGGTTGAACATTTACATTTTTGTAGCTTAGTTGGGGCTTACAGAAGTTTATGAGTTCCATAACAGTCTATGAAAATTATATTTTTAGGATACATACCCCCATATTATAATATGTAATAAATAATCCTAATATTCTAGAAGAATGTGTAAAATGCTAAACATTTTAAGGAACACTTATTTGCAGTATGTAAACTTCACATAATGAACAGGAATGACATTTGCTCTCAAGGGTGGCCAATAAGATCGATCTGAAGGCCACGCCCGCAATCAGCAATGCCTCCTAAAAATATATATATATATTTTTTTACATTAGCAGATGCTCTTATCCAGAGAAATGTACAGTAGTGAGTGCATACATTTTTGCACTTTTTTGTGCTGGTCCCCCATGGGAAAATAGTCATATGACAACCATGCTCTCACCAAGCTCTAAGAAACATGGTTCTGTGCTCGCTGGGTAGCTTGTCTGACTATCCTATCTGTCATGCAAAAATTGCTTTAACTATTTGGTTATGATACTACAGTATAGCTATACCAATGTGGCAGTTGTACTAATCTCCTAAGACATAAAAGTGATTGAAGAATCAATGTGCATAATTCATTAAAATGACAACTGAACAGGTAAAGAGGTATGCTTAGATAACCTATGCAGAAAAAATATACATATAATATACACTGAAGGAAAAAGCTGTTTCAGGTGTTTTAAAAATGCGACCACCCCCCTCCATCATCACGCACTTCACGCCCCCTCTAAAATAATGGGTGCCTTGAAGCCTCTGTCTGGAAGGCACATTGATGGAGTCTGTAGAGTGCTCAAAATAAAACAGGTCTCAAACATCTTCCCTGCTCAAGAACAAGCAATTACCGGTAAGTTTGCAAACATGTCTTGATATGGAAATAGAGACCTAATTATCAAAACATGCAAAAGTCATGACTAGAAAGAACAGGTTTAAATAACGGAGCAACAAACAGAATATTTGCGCTCCAAACCTACTGCAATTGAATTGCATGCATCTGACTAGCTCTCGAGAACCCAAGACCTTACTTGCCAGGTCGTTCAAGATTGAAGTCGAAATTGGACGTCTATCCATGTCCTGAGGACGCGGGAAATGTCTTTCAAAACCAAACACGAAGCATAACGGTGAGCCCTATTGCCATCAAGTAGGCTTGGGTTTTGCTAAAGTAGATGGATGTAATCCTATGACTTTGGATCAGAAGGTTACAGTTGTGGACACTGGTTTCAATTTTTCCCAAACCTAAACCCTTACCTCAACCATTTGGAATGAGTGCCGAAACTTAACCCTTAACTTATAAATTTGATGTTTGGAGAAATGGAATGATACAAAGCAGCAAGAACAACAAAACACTTTGAAATATAACGTTTGGAGCAACTTCGAAATTAGAATTTGTACGTTTGGAGAACGAGGATAAACGTCTAATTTATGCAGTGAGACTGTGAGAGCTTGTTGGCCATACAGCCATAGAGTTCTCATTTGAACAATTGACCAAGGCAGGGCAAATGTGTATGCCTACAGCTGTCCTGACGCTTGTCTAATGTTAATAATCACTGCGTGCAATACGGATTTGGAAACATCAAACTATATTTTCATATTTACCCCAAATCATTTTACAAATAGAAAAGATACACTTATTGTGTGCCGTTTTAACACTGATTCTCACAATTAAGCCCTTTTTCTACTTACCCAGAGACAGATGAACTCATGGATAAAATAAAATAAATAATCTGGAGTAGAAAAAGGACTTAATTGCCAAAATCTCGCACAATACTTTTAATTTGAGTATTCAAGGTTTCCAAAACCATACATCAATCAGGATCATTCTGTTTCCAGATAGAGCGATCCACACTTGACCAAACCACCTCAGCCAATCAAAAGGGATATGGAATGACTCCAATGTAGCATTGAGTCATGAGAAGGGCTTATTATCCAACCAAACTCTGACATGTGTTTCTCTGTCTTTTAGGTTACATAGGACCTAACTACCCCCCCCCCTCCCCAAAAAGCTAATGTTCTGTCAACTCAACGGCCCACCCAAATAATGTTGTTGACTCGTCCTTTACCTGTATTTGTGGTCAAATCATACATTTGAGAAAAAACATTGGGTAATAGGCCTCTCCGTCCATAAACTTGTCTGAAACAGACGTCTTCAAAAATGCTTTCTATTTCATATAAGGTGACCTCACATGCTTTGGCTGAGACGTCTCATTGGCTCAGTGACTGAGCTGGAAAATAAACGGTTTACTTGTCATTGATATTTATAATGATTGGTAGGCTGCAGTGCATTCAGGAAGTATTAATGCCCCTTGACTTATTCCACATTTTGTGGTGTTACAGCATGAATTCAAAATGTATTAAATATATATTTTCCATCACCCATCTACACACAATAACCCATAATGACAAAGTGAAAACATGTTTTTTTTTTGTAAATACAGAAATAGCTCATTTACATAAGTATTCACACCCCTGAATCAATACATATTAGAATCACCTTTGGCAGTGACTACAACCGTAAGTGTTTCTGGATAAGTCTCTAAGAGCGTTGCATACCTGGATTGTACAATCTTTGCCCATTATTCCTTTTTAAATTATTCTTAACTCTGTCAAGTTGGCTGTTTATCATTGCTAGACAGACATTTTCAAGTCATAGATTTAAGCTGATTTAAGTCAAAACTGTAACTAGGCCACTCATAAACATTCATTGTCATCTTGGTTAGCAACTCCAGGTTATATTTGGCCTTGTGTTTTAGGTTATTGTCCTGTTGAAAGAGGAATTTGTCTCCCAGTGTCTGTTGGAAAGCAGACTGAACCAGGTTCTTCTGTAGGATTCGGCCTGTGCTTAGCGCTATTCTGTTTCTTTTTGTATGTAAAAAAAATTGTCTAGTCGTTGCCGATGACAAGCATACCCATAACATTATCAGAACTCAGGATAAGACCCAGATACAGACAGCTAGAGTCACATGTTTATTGACTCAAATAGGGGCAGGAAAAAGACTGGTCAATGGCAGGCAGAGGTCCATAATCCAGGGCAGAGTCAATAAGGTACAGAACAGCAGACAGGCTTGGGGTCAGGACAGGCAGAGGTTCGTAAAGGGGTCAGAGTCAGGGAGGTACAGATCGGCAGGCAGGCTCTGGGTCAGGGCAGGCAGAATGGTCAGAACTGGGGAAACTAGGAAACAGAACACATGTATAAATACACAGGAGATAATGAGGAAGATGGGCAACACCTGGAGGGGGCTGGAGGCAAACACAAAGACAGGTGAAACAGATCAGGGTGTGACAAACATGATGCAGCCGTCACCCCATCCCTGAAAACATGAAGAACATGAACATGAGTAACAACTCAGTGTTGCGTTGAATTTTCCCCATTCATAACGCTTTGTATTCAGGAGATAAAGTTTTGCAAACAGGATGCATGTTTTGGAATAGTTTTTCTGTACCAGGCTTCCATATTGTCACCCTGTCATTTAGATTAGAATTGTGGAGTAACTACAATGTGTAGCCATCCTCAGTTTTCTCCTATCACAGCCATTAAACTCACCAATCGGCCTCATGGCAAAATCCCTGAGCTGTTTCCTTCCTCTTGCAACTGAGTTAGGAAGGATGCCTGTATCTTTGTAGCAGTGGTGTAAAGTATTTAAGTACAAATACTTGAAAGTACTACTTAAGTAGTTTAAGTATCTGTACTTTACTAGTTATATTTTGGACAACTTTCCTAAAGAAAATGTACATTTTACTCCAAACATTTTCCCTGACACTCAAAAGTATGCATTACATTTTGAATGCTTAGCAGGAAAATAAAATGGTCCAATTCACACACTTATCAAAAGAACATCCTTGTTCATCCCTACAACCTCTTATCTGGTGGACTCACTAAACTCATGCATAGTTTGTACATTTTGTCTGTGCGTTGGATTTGGCCATCGGTAAATAAATAAAAAACAAGAAAATATGCCGTCTGGTTTGCTTAACATAAGGACTTTGAAATGATTTATACATTTACTTTCGATACTTAAGTATATTTAAATCCTGTAACAAAACAACAAAGAGAAACAAACAAACAAACAAACTTACAGCTTTGTAGTGACTGGTTTTAAGTGTAATTTATAACTTCACCATGCTCAAAGATATTCAACTGCTTTTTAAAGTTTACCCACCTATTAATAGTTGCCTTTCTTTGCAAAGCTTTGGAAAACCTCTCTGGTCTTTGTGGTTGAATTTGTGTTTGAAATTCACTGCTCAACAGAGGGACCATACAGATAATTGTGTGTGGGGTAGTGTGGGGTACAGCGATAAGGTGGTCATTAAAAATCATGTTAAACACTATTATTGCACACAGAGTGAGTCCATTCAACTTATTATGTGACTTGTTAAGCACATTTTCACCCCTGAACTTATTTAGGCTTGTCATAACAAAAGGCTTGAATACTCAAGACATTTCAGCTTTTCTATGTTTTAATTCATGTGTAAAAATGTCTAAAATCATAATTCCACTTTGTCATTATAGGGTCTTGTGTGTAGGCCAGTGATACAAAATCTAAACGTAATCAATTTTACATTCAGGGCTGTAACACAACAAAATGTGGAAACAGTCCAGAAGGTGAATACTTCCTGAAGGTTCTGGATATTCCAACACCATTCTGTTGTTTGTGACCAGTCCAAGCAGGGGAAGAAAAACATTGTTTTTTTGTAACATACTTCATTACAATTTTTGGGAAGGAAAGCTATTTCACTCATATTGTTTCTAATTATAAGTTGTATTTCATAGAACTATGGAATACTGGGAAAGTTACTTTCAGACATTGCCACCACTGGATCAGAGAGAGACTGTGCTCTGTGTCCACCTGCTGCGCAGAAGAAGCACTGCACAGCTCATTGCGTTTAACTCTGGTTTAAATATATGACTTGTGTCATAGAGTGGAGTTAGTCATGGACAGGAGGGAAGGGAAGCTCACACAGCCATGTAATGGTACTCTCTCTACCTAATCTCTGATTAACTGCATGCTGAGAAAGTTGAAGTAAATAAGATATGTATTGGTGGAATTCAGTAATGCCTATGCTTCTACAAGTTACATGTAGTCTGTATCATACAAGGGAAACCCTATTTCTGCAAATATATTATATATTACTTATGAATCATTTAGGACCATTGAAACCCCCAAAACAATATATTCTTGGTTCAATAATCTTTCGGGAAGATGCAGACACTGGTGGTAGGCTAATGCTGATGGCTCAGCGTGGGTTTCTTTTCCTATAGCTAAAATACCACTCCTCACCAAAGGGAGGCAGTAAAAGCCTGTAGAAAAAAAGTATGTAACAACTAGTTTGTAACCTCACTGAATTGTAAACCGGTCTGCCTCAGGTGGCATTTATATCTCACTTGAAACAACAACAGTGCGTGAAACATGGACGTTTCAGCCGAAGAGCTTCCAAATGGATAGGGAAGTGATCCATTGATAAGACAGGGTTGGGCTGAGTGGGTTAAGACTTCCTTCCACAACATGATGCTTCAAGATACAGTGATAACTGATACTTATTACCAGTGGCTTGTTCTCTGTCCTCTGGCGATCTACTAAAACTCCGGTCACAAGGGGGACACGATCCATCACACCATACACGCTTCATCCCCCCATGGTTGTAGCCTACCTCTCCAATGCATAATACAAAAATACTTTCCTTTTCATTTGTTTTGAGAATGCATAAGACACTCCCACTTAACATTAAAATATACGTTAGACCTATAAATCACGTATAAAGGGGTTTATACCCCGTTTATAAACTGTTCCGGTATTAGTCTAGTTTTACAGTTTATAACTATGTAATAAACAGTCAGTACATTCGTTGAAATGTGTATCTCAACACAATCCTCAAAGCTATAAATAAAAGTCAAGAGATGTAGCCCAATTATAATATGTGCGCCACTGCGCCACTGTTAGACAGACAAGTAAAGAGACAAGCTATCAAACAAGTAAATGAGCACATCGACACGAGGACCAACTCGCTGTCGTTGGGAGCGTGTATGGGCAAGGCGTGGCCAATTAACGAGTTTGGAGGGGAGGGGGGGGGGTCTGCGTGCTGCTGCTGAGTGCTGCTGTTGCGGGCAAGGTGGGTGTAAACAGGCATTGAGAGGATAGCTGGTGTAACCGTGGGAACCGAGGGCTGCACGGGGTGGACAGGGGAGGACACGTAGGGCGCGCCACAATCGGGGCATGTACCTGCTGGGTTTTTCTTGAGTTCCAGTCTCACCTTATATCCACATCGGATGGTGAATGAAACCGATCCGCGTCCAGAACAGACACACTGACAGACAAAGATGGAAAGTCAAGGCAGCCGCTGTAAGATCGTGGTGGTCGGAGATACGCAATGTGGTAAAACTGCGCTCCTACATGTTTTTGCGAAGGACTGCTATCCCGTGGTAAGTGTCCTGATATATATATATATAGGCTATGAAGTCTTGCGTTATGTCAACACTTGAAAACAGGCAACTGGATCATTTAAGAGTGGCGTGTGTACTGTAGGTCATCGCGGTTGGGAATGAAGCAAAAAATAAATGTCAAGACGGACACCGAAACCAAATAGAACAACCAGAGCGTATTTATTCTAATATTTTAACCCCAATGTCTTGATTTAAATTATGAGCCAGAGGTGTACACGCACCTGCGTTAGATGTCTGAGAGAGAGAGAGAGACGGAAACTGAAAGACAGGGAAATAATGTGCATCTTTAAATATAAAATGGTCATTATTATTAGTGATTAAAGAATACAGACTCATATAATGTATTTCGGAGTGTATTCGATTTCCCATTGTCGTTAATATGGTATCGGGGTGTTATTAGCAACTAGACCTATATTGTTTTAATATAGCCTATATATTTGTATGATACATTACATGTACGTAGTTGAACGTCTAACCTACGTTACGCCTATGCTATTAGTGCTTTACTAATCAAGATGCACCCCTTTTCCAGAACTATGTCCCCACCGTTTTTGAAAACTACACGGCCAGTTTTGAAATCGAAAAACAGAGGATTGAGTTGAACATGTGGGACACGTCAGGTAAGACTATTTCTGCTCTCTGCATCTATCTCCTAAAGGCTGAT
The DNA here is from genome assembly GCF_021184085.1 of Oncorhynchus gorbuscha. Taxonomy (NCBI): domain Eukaryota; kingdom Metazoa; phylum Chordata; class Actinopteri; order Salmoniformes; family Salmonidae; genus Oncorhynchus; species Oncorhynchus gorbuscha. Next base: position 26,766,286 of record NC_060188.1, on the reverse strand, counting down.
GACAAATCAATCCCTCTGGCTGCTCAGCTTGGCAGTGATGACAGTCCATGTCTGCAACCGTGGGAGGGCTGCTTCAATCATTTTGGGTTTTTCAAGCAGCCACCCCTCTCTGCTGAATTGCTTTGACCATGTCGACTGACTGACTGGCGTACTTTTGCTTGAGGCAACTGCTATTTATGATTGTTTCCCTTGCTGAAAATCTCCAGTGCCACAGCCCTTTCTCTCAGCGCTGCACTCTGTTTACATTCCCCTCTCTGCGGAGCGCTGCGTGTGGCCGGGCTGTTCCCATGCTCTGTCCAGTGGCCAGAAGACTGCTGGGGGGTCAGGGAGGGGCAGGAGCAGGGGCTGAAGCTGTATGGCCGGCCGGCCGACTGACTGGCCCACAGAAATGATCTCAACCCATCCATTCTGTTTCAGTTGTGTTTGACTGTGGTTACAGTTGCACTAGCTCTCAATCCACTCCTATCAGTGCCAAATGGCTGCAAATAGTGTTTCTCTGGACGTTAACGGACCTTGTCGATAATGGGTCAGCCAGTGTTTGGTTCCAGCTATGGACCCTCTATCTGAGGGGTTTAGAATACAACTTGGGTTTGCCCCATTGACACCACATCTCCAGACTTGAGAGGGGGTGATTGTGGCCCATCTGTGTGGAATGCCATGCTCTAGTTTCAGCTCTCAGCCCAGGGCCTTCAGGCTGAAGCTGTAAGTGCAGCTTAGAGATCCACTGTCTGCTCAAAACAGTATCTGAAACATCTCTGACTGGCTGACTGAGTGACTGAGAAGCCTGGGTATGTAATTGAACCCCCCGGGAGAATCCCCGTCTATTGCCATAAACATTCCTAAACCTAAAAACATCCTCGCAACCGATGATGATGATGGGGGTATTGCCATTTTTACACGGTCATAGAGCTGAGAGTGTTTTCTTTTGAGGGGATTTTCTATGTGTGGGAGGGACCTGGTGTTGACCCTGAGAGTAAATCTACTTGAGTCTGTCAGTGAGGGCTGTAGAAGTCTCTGTGGCTGGGAGGAAGGAATCAGTGGGTCAGAAGTATTCATTATCTCCTCCATAGCTTTGGACCGGGGGGGGGGGGCTTCTGTAATGGTAGCAGGGTTGTGCTTCTGTCTGTCCATATCTAACCCCTTGATGATGACTGAAAATGGGTGATTAGTCTTTTATCTTCAGTAAAGAGACAATAACCCCCCCCTCTCTCTTTACTCCATCCTCTCTCTTTACTCCATCTACCAACATGACAACACCCACCCAGCCTACCAGCCTCAAGCAAGTTACACTCAAGAGTATGTGTGCCCACATGCCTGCCTATTTACTCCTTGGTTCGTATCAAACACAGATGCTCATGTTTTCACTCCAGATGTAAATGAGTTAACGGATGTTCTCCTATGGTAAAAACACTCAAACATTTCAATAAAGAGAGAAAGGTCAGGTTTCTGCCTCTGACTTCCTGCCCTTCTTTTTCCCATACTTTTAATTCCACCCTTCTCATCACCCCCTCTTCTGCCCTCTCACTCTTCCTCCCTCCTCTCCCGTGCGCTGGCAGCAGCAGGGTATTGCCAGGGACCATGTGTCTTTTCCACTCCGTTTTGCCTGGCTGCATGGCCACTGTCTGGACCCACTATGTAATTACTGTGAAGAAGCTTTTCATATGCAGTCGACCCCTCGCTGGCGGCCACAACTTACTCGTGTGTAGCACAGGACCAGGGTCTGTAGAACGCCTCCTGTAATCTAGAACCAGTGGTAGAGAAAGTACCCAATTGTCATACTTCCGTAAACAATAAGCCTACCTTCATAGACAATGACTCAAGTAAAAGTGAAAGTCACTCAGTAAAATACTACTGGAGTAAAAGTCTTAAAATGATTTTGTTTTAAATATACTTAAGTATCAAAAGTAAATGTAATTGCTAAAGGTACATTATTTTCTTTAGGAATGTAGTGCAGTTAATGTAGAAGTTGTCAAAAATATAAATAGTAAAGCAAAGTACAGATACCCCCCAAAAATACTTAAGTAATACTTTCAAGTATTTTTACTGAAGTACTTTACACCACTGTCTATAACCACCCAACAGCAACTCTGTATAACAATGTACCAGGATCAGCTCAGTTGGTTTCACTCTATCTGCCATCCACCTAGTTAGTGTCGGGTAAGATGGAGAGTGCATTAGTAATAACATATCAGTTGAACACAAGAGACTCCCCGTGGTCTCCGAATATCACTGATTCACTCATTATTGATGAGTCCTTGAGGTGTGTTCTGTTTCAGGAGCTGGAGTGAGTCTAGCCTCCTCATTTACACTTTTACAGCCTCTGTGGTCTGATAGGTCTCAGTGGGTTTGGTAGGACGTGCATTGCCATTAATAAGGTCACGGTGCCTATTGTTTTAGTGTGTCAGTAGACCATTGATTAGTTTAGCCTCGGTGATCTGTTGTTCTCCAGACCAGCAGGGTTTCTAGTAATCACAGGATGGAAGAAAACAGAGGTGAGGTTGATCTAATTAGGGTCATGACTGTGTCTAGGTACTGTGTGTGTGTGTGTGTGTGTGTGAGAGTGTGTGTGTGTGTGTGAGAGTTTGTGTGTGAGAGTGTGTGTGTGAGAGTGAGAGAGTGTGTGTGTGTGTGTGTGTGTGTGTGTGTGTGTGTGTGTGTGTGTGTGTGTGTGTGTGTGTGTGTGTGTGTGTGTGTGTGTGTGTGTGTGTGTGTGTGTGTGTGTGTGTGTGTGTGTGTGTGTGTGTGTGTGAACCGGTGTCTTCGTGAATAGGATGGTTAATTTAAATAGGCATAAACAGAAACAGGGCCATTATGGCTGTCCAGAACCAGAGGGAAACTGGCAGCTGCTTTGTATTCCCCCTGCATTACGCCACAGACCATCTGGAGGATTAAGTCAATTAGAAACTGATTGAGTGGAATGCAAATGAGAATGTTTGTCTGTGTTTGTGTGTGTGTGTGTATGTATTGTGGGAGAGGGCATAGTCTGTGTACGCATGTCTGTTTATCTGTCTTTGGCATCTGTGTATTTGTGTATCTAAATAGCAGTATCGAAGACTTTTATATAAAAAGCCAGCGATGACTGAAAAACCATTGCTCCTTGAGTTCAAATGTCACCATTCCTAACCCCATTCCGAGCTGTGATTGGCCAAGCTAACTGACACTGGGTCACAATAGGTCTGTGCACCAATCAGTGACCAGTACTGGGTGCTCACGGTCACGGGTTATGATGCTCGTCAGCCAGTCTGAGTATTCATCCAGCCAATACTGTCATGCCCCCTGTACTGTGTCTCTTCCCAGTGTGGTGGTGCTGCACCATGGGAACTACAGTCCCACACCACAGTCACATCTCTGTTTATGCTCTCTGATGGACTACGCCTGATTCCTTGTCTGTTGCGGGTCAGATAATATTATTTCTAATTTCATTAGTGGCATTAGGCAATGTCAAACACCTCTCCAAAGAATTATCCACTTGCCTACTTGACCCTCCACATGTATTATAATGATTATTTTACAACACACAACAGGTGTTTCTGTAATTAGTGGGGTGATATATTTTTGATTTGAGCGATAATGACAAATAGCTTCAAACACCTTGCATCACACACACAGACACACACACACACACACACACACACACACACACACACACACACACACACACACACACACACACACACACACACACACACACACACACACACACACACACACACACACACACACACACACACAGACATACTCACAGACACACACACACACACACACACACACACACACACACACACACACACACACACACACACACACACACACACACACACACACACACACACACACACACACACACACACACACACACACACACACACAGACACAACACAGACATTCACAGACACACACACAGACACAGACACACACACACACAGACACAGACACACACAGACACAGACACACACAGACACAGACACACAGACATACTCACAGACACACACACACACACACACACACACACACACACACACACACACACACACACACACACACACACACACACACACACACACACACACACACACACACACACACACACACACACACACACACACACACACACACACACACACACACACACACACACACACACACACAGACATACTCACAGACACACACACAGACACAGACACACACACACACAGACACAGACACACACACACACACACACACACACACACACACACACACACACACACACACACACACACACACACACACACACACACACACACACACACACACACACACACACACACACACACACACACACACACACACTCCCATCACAGTCACAGTGACGTTTTAACGTTTCTTGTGACTATGTTTTTAGCTTAAAGCCACATTCTCAGTGCAGTGGACCATTAGGGCATCAAGAGCCCTGTATAAACAAGCTTAGTTCACAGGGCCTTCCCTGCCCTAACCCTTTCCACTTGATTCATCTATAATAGCAACTGCATGAGCTACAAACCAAAACAGAGATGAAATAAAACCAACAGCCCCGTCTCCTGTGGCTGGCTGTAGCTGGAGGTCCTTCAGCAGAAACATGAAAAGAGCAGCTCGCCTGGGTTGCCATGTTGATTTACAGTTCTAGACAGAGATGACTGGGGAAGATGACCTCAATGAGGTACTGCATCAGTCAGCCTTTAGTTTGCTCTTCCTCGTCGTGCTGTGATGCTACCCTCATACGTTTTCGTCTTCTCCTTTAACTTCCCCCCCAAAGTTAAATCTTTATTGTCAGTATCCTGAATATCCTATTAGCTGCTGTTGACTAACTCACACATCTGCACTAGTCTACACTTCATGCTAGTCTCCTGACCTGCCTGGGGGTAGAACTGCCGAAACTTAAACCTGTTTTTATGATGATTAGCACGTAGCAGGCACACCCGCCGGTTAGGTACAGCCAGGGAGTGTACTGTGTGTCTGTATGTCTGTCTGTGTGTGTGTGTGTTTGTCTGTGTTTCTGTGTGTCTGTGTGTGTGTTTGTCTGTGTGTCTGTGTGTCTGTGTGTGTGTTTGTCTGTGTGTCTGTGTGTGTTTGTCTGTGGAAATGAGTGCTATGACCCTTGTTGACTCCCAGAGAAATTATTTTCATGAGAAAGGTGTTTAGGACGCGCACGGAGTTACATTTCAGATGAACTACCCCCCCCCTCGCCCCAATTTATCTGTTTGAAACGGCTCTATGATGATTTCCTCCCCCATTACTTTGCCATTGGAATGTCAAACGCTGCATTATGTCTGTTTTAGAACGAGTGTGTCAGTGAAGCACCATTATGGAGAACAGGTGTATTCCTAATATAATAGGGAAAGTGTTGCCCAATAGCCAGACTATATTTAGGACATGAAAAGGTACATCAGGACTACTTAACCCTAACATGTCATCAGAGCACTTCAAACGGAAGTAGTTAGGGGAACACATTGTAAAAGATTCACCCTTAACGCCACCTACGCTTAGTTCTGTGGTCTGAAGAACACTGCCTTTTATTGTTATACATATCTTATTCAACACATTGTAAAATGGTACGTCTCTTTATGTTTCAACATTCATAAAACAACCCAAAACACCAAAGACCATCTCTAATAGTGTTGTATAACGCAAACTACCAAATGACCAACGGATGGTGCATCTGAACAGGAGCTGAACTTAAAAGCTAAACGTGCTACTGCCGGGTCTGTGCATACAGACGGACGGACGGACGGATGGACGGGCGGACGGGCGGGCAGGCGGACAGAAGGACAGAAGGACAGACAGACAGACAGGCGGACAGACAGGCGGGCGGGCGGGCAGGCGGACAGAAGGACAGACAGACAGACAGACAGGCGGGCAGGCGGACAGAAGGACAGACAGACAGTGTTGGAATGCATGTGGAGCTATTTCTGGACAGGGGGTGGTGATCCGGCTCTCCGCTGAGCCTCTGGCGGGGGTCGGCTCTGTGGGGGGGTTTCATTCCGGCCCCTCCCTGTCCTCCCTTGCAGCTCCCCGTCCCTGGCTCCTATTTTGGAGTACCTCATATCCACTGGAGAAGAGCCTCCACAGTGCTGCATCTCTCTTTTACATATAGACTAGAAGTAATAGCTGTGTTTGTGGTAGTGTTGCAAAAATTCTGGAAACCAAAATACAGATTTTTCCGATATCCCGGTTGGAGGATTGATAGATTTCCTGCTTATTCCATACGGATTCCAGGAATAATCCAACTGGGATTTCGGGAACACCTGTGAATTTTGGGAACGTTATTGGAATTTTGCACCCTAACATGTGGTGACTGTGGATGTACAGCATGTGGACATGTACAGTAGATATCCTATTCATAGATACCGTAGCCACCTCACCGCACACTGTTCCACTGAGTGTCTGTGACAGTGTAGCCACCCAGAGGTCCAGGCTGCAGGGCTTTATGTCTACCCAGTCAGAGTGGCCCCTGGCTGTGTACATGTCTCTGACTCTCCCCCTAGAGCCTTGGGGTTCTCTTGGTCTGAGTCACTAACACTGTTACGCTCTGACTTCAGCCAGAGAGACAACAGGACCCTGGACAATTGAAAGAGGGAAACGAGGAAGAAAACATGAAGGAAAGAAGTGTCACGATTGTCGTATGGAGTGGACCAAAGCGCAGCGTGGTTAGAATACATTCTTCTTTATTTAATGAAGAACACGAAGAACACTTAAACAAAAACAACAAGACGACCTCTATATAAACACTTTGCTAATGTGCAACATAACATAGACAATAACCCACAAAATACCCAAAGCAGATGGCTGCCTAAATATGGTTCCCAATCAGAGACAACGATAAACACCTGCCTCTAATTGAGAACCAATCTAGGCAACGATAGACCTACATAAACACCTAGATGGAAACAATCCCATAAATCTACACAACCCCTAGACAGTACAAACACCCTAGATGAGACAAAAACACACATACCACCCTCGTCACACCCTGACCTAACCAAAATATATAAAGAAAACAAAGAATACTCAGGTCAGGGCGTGACAAGAAGAGAAAGACAATAGTCTGACATGGCCAGTTTCACGACCAAATTAGTTTTTTTTTTAAATGAACCACGTCCCTTCTCTCTCTTTGTCTCTCTCTTTGTCTCTCTCTTTGTCTCTCTCTTTGTCTCTCTCTTTGTCTCTCTCTTTGTCTCTCTCTTTGTCTCTCTCTTTGTCTCTCTCTTTCTCTCTCTCTCTCTCTCTCTCTCTCTCTCTCTCTCTCTCTCTCTCTCTCTCTCTCTCTCTCTCTCTCTCTCTCATTAGTTTTTACAGCTCTGTTCTGACCTGGAGTCAGCGACAGTGTGTAGGAGAGGAAAGGAAAGGAAAGGAAAGGAGGAGAGGAGCTATGAGAGGGCCAGTCAGCCTCACTGACAGGAACACACAGCCTATAATTAAACACACAGAATATCCAATTTAAGTCTAACGCACTCGCTCAGACATACACACGCACGCACGCACGCACTCACTCACTCACAAACACACAGATGTGACTATGCAAACACACAAACAAACACACACGCCCGCATACATACTTTTTTGAAAGATCTAAAAACACAAAGGAACCACGCATACGGTACACCCAAGGTCATGCTCCTCTCTGGGCTTTTTATGTGCCATGTCCTTTTGAGTGGTATACTACACAGCCCCATGGTGAGCCCACTGCCCACCTGCCCCGGTTCCTCTCCCTGTTCCTCTGCCCTCTCACTATCGCCCAGCTCCTTATCTAGACACATAGTGGCTTTTGGGGGATTCCATTCAGACACTATCTCTAATGACATCCTCCCCTCTGATCCCTCTGCTATCTGATGATCTCTGATGATCTCTGTATGACCGTCTGACCTTGGTCACAGACAGACAAAGGTCATACGATACGTCTCTGTCTGTACTGCCTCTCTTAAATATGACTGTAGGCTCACGGGGAGATGCTAGACACTGAGGCTGAACATACAATCTGCTAAACATATGTCTTTTTGATTGAACCTTCAGTTTGACAGTGACTGCAATGTATACATCAATAATACACATCATTATACTGTACACATCAATAATACACATCAATATACTGTACACATCAATAATACACATCATTATACTGTATACATCAATAATACACATCATTATAATGTACACATCAATAATACACATCAATATACTGTATACATCAATAATACACATCATTATACTGTACACATCAATAATACACATCATTATACTGTACACATCAATAATACACATCAATATACTGTACACATCAATAATACACATCAATATACTGTACACATCAATAATACACATCAATATACTGTATACATCAATAATACACATCATTATACTGTACACATCAATAATACACATCATTATACTGTATACATCAATAATACACATCATTATACTGTACACATCAATAATACACATCAATATACTGTACACATCAATAATACACATCAATATACTGTACACATCAATAATACACATCATTATACTGTACACATCAATAATAGGCTTTAGGCTGGGTTTCTGTACAGCACTTTGAGATATCAGCTGATGTACGAAGGGCTATATAAATAAATTTGATTTGATTTGAAATTTGATTTGAATACACATCATTATACTGTACACATCAATAATACACATCAATATACTATACACATCAATAATACACATCATTATACTGTACACATCAATAATACACATCAATATACTGTACACATCAATAATACACATCAATATCTTGTACACGTCAATATCCTGTACATATCAATATACTGTACACATCAATATACTATACACATCACTATACTGGATACATCAATAATACACATCATTATACTGTACACATCAATATACTGTACATGTCAATATCCTGTACATATCAATATACTGTATACATCAATAATACACATCATTATACTGTACACATCAATAATACACATCATTATACTGTACACATCAATAATACACATCAATACACTGTACACATCGATATACACATCAATATACTATATACATCAGTATACTGTATACATCAATAATACACATTATACTGTACACATCAATATACTGTATACATCAATATACACGTCAATATATTGTACACATCAATATACACATCAGTATACTGTATACTTCAATAATACACATTATACTGTACACATCAATATACTGTATACATCGATATACACATCAATAATACACAACAATATAATGTATACATCAATAATACACATCAATCTACTGTACACATCAATATACTGTATACATCAATAATACACATCAATATACTGTATACATCAATAATACACATCAATCTACTGTACACATCAATATACTGTATACATCAATAATACACATCAATATACTATACACATCTGTACACTGTATACATCAATAATACATATCATTATACTGTACACATCTGTACACTGTATACATCAATAATACATATCATTATACTGTACACATCAATAATACACATCAATATACTGTATACATCAGTAATACACATCAATATTCACCTCAATCAGACTTTAGAATTGTCCTAGAAGCACCAATTCATTCAATTTTAGAAAGCCTTGATTCTTTTAGAGAGCCTTGATTCTTTTAGAGAGCCTTGATTCTTGAGAGCCTTCCACAAGTCAGGTGCAAAAAAACTGGGGTGGTGCTTGCTTGGCTCAGGGCACAATGAGGCTGGGAAGCAGCTGGGACTGACTGAAGGGGGATTGGAGTGGGGGGGATGGAGAGAATGCTCTCAGAGCTAAGAGAGGATAGTGTTTCGTGGCTGTGAATAGTGGGAGAAGGGACAGAAGAAGGAGAGGTATACATCTAGATCTGGGACCACCCCTCTGAGCCCAGCCCTCTGGGACCACAGCCCAGCCCTCTGGGACCACCCCTCTGAGCCCAGCCCTCTGGGACCACCCCTCTGGGTCCAACCCTCTGGGACCTCCCCTCTGGGTCCAACCCTCTGGGACCACCCCTCTGAGTCCAGCCCTCTGGGACCTCCCTTCTGAGCCCAGCCCTCTGGGACCATCCCTCTGGGTTCAACCCTCTGGGACCACCCCTCTGAGCCCAACCCTCTGGGACCACCCCTCTGGGTCCAACCCTCTGGGACCACCCCTCTGGGTCCAACCCTCTGGGTCCACCCCTCTGGGTTCAACCCTCTGGGACCTCCCCTCTGAGCCCATCCCTTTGGGACCACCCCTCTGAGTCCAGCCCTCTGGGACCACCCCTCTGAGCCCAGCCCTCTGGGACCACCCCTCTGAGCCCAGCCCTCTGGGACCTCCCCTCTGAGCCCAGCCCTTTGGGACCACCCCTCTGAGTCCAGCCCTCTGGGACCACCCCTCTGGATCCAACCCTCTGGGACCACCCCTCTGAGCCCAACCCTCTGGGACCACCCCTCTGAGCCCAACCCTCTGGGACCACCCCTCTGGGTCCAACCCTCTGGGACCACCCCTCTGAGTCCAGCCCTCTGGGACCACCCCTCTGGGTCCAACTCTCTGGGACCACCCCTCTGGGTCCAACGTCTGGGATCACCCCTCTGGGTCCAACCCTCTGGGACCACCCCTCTGAGCCCAGCCCTTTGGGACCACCCCTCTGGGTCCAACCCTCTGGGACCACCCCTCTGAGCCCAGCCCTCTGGGACATCCCTTCTGAGCCCAGCCCTCTGGGACCACCCCTCTGGGTCCAACCCTCTGGGACCACCCCTCTGGGTTCAACCCTCTGGGACCTCCCCTCTGAGCCCAGCCCTCTGGGACCTCCCCTCTGAGCCCAGCCCTCTGGGACCACCCCTCTGAGCCCAGCCCTCTGCGACCACCCCTCTGAGCCCAGCCCTCTGAGACCTCCCCTCTGAGCCCAGCCCTTTGGGACCACCCCTCTGAGCCCAGCCCTCTGGGACCACCCCTCTGGATCCAACCCTCTGGGACCACCCCTCTGAGCCCAACCCTCTGGGACCACCCCTCTGGGTCCAACCCTCTGGGACCACCCCTCTGGGCCCAGCCCTCTGGGACCACCCCTCTGAGCCCAGCCCTCTGGGACCATCCCTCTGGGTTCAACCCTCTGGGACCTCCCCTCTGAGCCCAGCCCTTTGGGACCACCCCTCTGAGACGTTCACTTACTCACACATACACTGACTGTTTACAAACTGTACTTCACACACGCACTCTATCTCTTTCACAGACACTCACACACATTATTTAGACATTTGCCAGCCAAGAATAAACAGCCAAAGACACAGGCCTATACACAGGACGTTTATTCTAAGCCTGCCTCTATAACTTGTTGGTCTTCAGTGACCCACAGTAATGTGATCCTCTGCATGATCCTTTGACTCCAGTGCCACAGTGGAGCGTTGTTGATCCCAAATGGAGTCAACTAAAGGGCATTCAGTAACAGTATGGGCTGAAACTAGGATTAGTCTGTTGCTTCTACACCTGCATTGCTTGCTGTTTGGGTATTTAGGCTGGGTTTCTGTACAGCACTTTGTGACATCTCCTGATGTAAGAAGGGCTTCATAAATACATTTGATTGATTGATTTGGAGTTTCTGAGTGTCATCCGATTTTCTCAGACTTTCCTGAAACACTTGTTCGTCATCCTCCGCCAGCAGTGAAGGAGTGTTGATCTCCCAGGGTGGCAGGATGTAGCTCCCACAGGGAACTCTGGGACACGGAGTTTCCGGGCCTGTCCCTCCGGGCGGCAAGAGTAGCGGCGGCATAACTTGCCGTGGCTACAGCTTTGATCGCGGCACTGAACAGCACGGTGACTGGCCCTCGCCCTCACCACCGCTTGGCTACCACCACCTCCACCGGATGAAACCCTCTCTCAGTGTACCTGTCTCTTACCCCCAGGGTCCCCTAACCCGCATCCTCTCCCACTTCCCTTCCACAGCCCCCATCATTTATGGATGACTTTATTTAAAAACAGGATCAGATGCTCTCTCTCTCTCTCTCTCTCTCTCTCTCTCTCTCTCTCTCTCTCTCTCTCTCTCTCTCTCTCTCTCTCTCTCTCTCGCTCTCTCTCTCTCTCTCTCGCTCTCTCTCTCTCTCTCTCTCTCTCTCTCTCTCTCTCTCTCTCTCTCTCTCTCTCTCTCTCTCTCTCTCTCTCTCTCTCTCTCTCTCTCTCTCTCTCTCTCTCTCGCTCTCTCTCTCTCTCTCTCTCTCTCTCTCTCTCTCTCTCTCTCTCTCTCTCTCTCTCTCTCTCTCTCTCTCTCTCTCTCTCTCTCTCTCTCTCTCTCTCTCTCTCTCTCTCTCTCTCTCTCTCGCTCTCTCTCTCTCTCTCTCTCTCGCTCTCTCTCTCTCTCTCTCTCTCTCTCTCTCTCTCTCTCTCTCTCTCTCTCTCTCTCTCTCTCTCTCTCTCTCTCTCTCTCTCTCTCTCTCTCTCTCTCTCTCTCTCTCTCTCTCTCTCTCTCTCTCTCTCTCTCTCTCTCTCTCGCTCTCTCTCTCTCTCTCTCTCTCTCTCTCTCTCTCTCTCTCTCTCTCTCTCTCTCTCTCTCTCTCTCTCTCTCTCGCTCTCTCTCTCTCTCTCTCTCTCTCTCGCTCTCTCTCTCTCTCTCTCTCTCTCTCTCTCTCTCTCTCTCTCTCTCTCTCTCTCTCTCTCTCTCTCTCTCTCTCTCTCTCTCTCTCTCTCTCTCTCTCTCTCTCTCTCTCTCTCTCTCTCTCTCTCTCTCTCTCTCTCTCTCTCTCTCTCTCTCTCTCTCTCTCTCTCTCTCTCTCTCTCTCTCTCTCTCTCTCTCTCTCTCTCTCTCTCTCTCTCTCTCTCTCTCTCTCTCTCTCTCTCTCTCTCTCTCTCTCTCTCTCTCTCTCTCGCTCTCTCTCTCTCTCTCTCTCTCGCTCTCTCTCTCTCTCGCTCTCTCTCTCGCTCTCTCTCTCTCTCTCTCTCTCTCTCTCTCTCTCTCTCTCTCTCTCTCTCTCTCTCTCTCTCTCTCTCTCTCTCTCTCTCTCTCTCTCGCTCTCTCTCTTTCTCTGCTGTCTTTGGCGGGAGTGGAAGTGTACTCAAAGGAGAGAGGGAAATTGTGCCCATCATCTCCACTCGAGCCCTCCCTAGGGACCCTACAGAGTGGGCCGAAGATAGATAGGGCTATGATAGGGATACGCTTGGATGGGGGGGGAGAATAGACGTGGAGAGGATGTCCGTTTCCTCTCACAAGCTGTCTTTTATATGACCGTGATAGATGTCTGAACATTCCTATTTCAATTCCTATTTAATATCCAACAGACAGCCGTGGACGGAAATAACCCACTCTTAGTAGTATTCCAACACTCTGATGAATTTCCCTCAGCCCGGGAAAGAAAGAGATGGAAAAGAGATGACTCTCAAAGGATGTGATGCACTGTGTTTTTCAGGGGAAAGGGAATCTAAGGAGGTGGATTTTTGATTGTGTGTGAGAGAGAGAAGAGAGCGGGGCCTCTTCAGAGATGAACCCATTAGGCCCCGGTAATCAGGGAGTTACGGGCCGGCTGTCTGTGAAGCTACCGAACACTGGCCACCACCATGCCTGCACTCTGCAGTATACCTCCCTCCTCCATCCCTCCGTGCTTTAGCCGTGTCTCAGCGGTGGACGGTTCTGAGGTGCTGCGAAGGACCAGGGAGGGGGCGGCCTGCCTTTACAACCTGTCTCCCCGGGCCCTTTGTCAAATCGGATCAACACATAATCTCTTCAGGGAGTGAAACCAGATATTCCCAGGTCTTCTCAATTCCAAAATACCCCCCCCCCCCCTTTCCCTCTCCTCCCTTCCCTGTGGACCCTACTCTGCTTTGACATGCCCAGAGCAACAACAGAGAAGTGATCTCAAGACGTGATGTGAAGCTGGGTGTTGGAAAGGGGATGTTAGAGTCAGCGTGGTTGGCGTTATGAGGCCTAAGTGGTGGTGGGGAAACGCACAGCCTTTTGTTCTCCTGGCTGTCTTTCAATGCCCCTTGTCTGTTCGAATGGTGTTATTTGGTGTAACTGCTTCGTAGTGACTCATCGTTCCTCATCATTCCTCGTGTGAGGGAGGCTCTGCTTGAGCAAACCCAGACAAAGCGTGTTTATTTAAAAAATGTTTTGATTTATTTCACCTTTATTTAACCAGGTAGGCCAGTTTAGAACAAGTTCTCCTTTACAACTGCGACCTGGCCAAGATAAAGCAAAGCAGTGTGACAAAAACAACAACACAGAGTTACACATAAACAAACGTACAGGCATTTAACACAAAAGAAAAGAAAATTTGAAAAATCTATGTACAGTGTATGCAAATGTAGAAGGGTAGGGAGGTAGGCAATAAATAGGCCATAGCGGTGAAAATAATTACAATTTAGCATTAATACTGGAGTGACACTGGGGTGCAAAAGAGCAAGAGGATAAGTAACAATATGGGGATGAGGTAGTTGGGTGTGCTATTTACAGATTGGCTGTGTACAGGTACTGTGATCATCGGTAAGCTGCTCTGACAGCTGATGCTTAAAGTTAGTGAGGGAGATATAAGACCCCAGCTTCAGAGATTTTTGCAATTCGTTCCAGTCATTGGCAGCAGAGAACTGGAAGGAAAGGCGGCCAAAGGAAGTGTTGGCTTTGGGGATGACCAGTGCAATGTACTTTCTGGAGCGCATGCTACGGGTGGGTGTTGCTATGGTGACCAGTGAGCTGAGATAAGGCGGGGCTTTACCTAGCAAAGACTTATAGATGACCTGGAGCCAGTGGGTTTGGTGATGGATATGTAGTGAGGGCCAGCCAACGAGAGCATACAGGTCGCAGTGGCGGGTAGCTTTGGGATAAAACGGATGGCACTGTGATAGACTACATCCAGTTTGCTGAGTAGAGTGTTAGGAACTATTTTTATTTTGTAAATGACATCAGACAATACAAGCACACCTTCCCAGACCACAGACTGGGGAGGTGTGCTTGTATTGTACATAGACAATCAATCATGGATGCATATTCTGTCTAACAAAGACCTGGACCTAATAAAGCCTTAAGTACTGTATGGCAAACAGAACTCAAATAATTGGTTACATCATAAACAAGGAATACACATTAGTTCATTGGGAAACATTGGTTCCTCAGTTGGACACTAACTGGGGAGGAAAGACAGAGAGAGAGAGAGAGATGGGAGAAGTGAGAGAAAAACAGCAATAGAAGGAAGAAGATTGAAGGTTTCCGCCAGGGAGAATCATGTCATATACAGAGAGCCATAGTGATGCAGAGAGCCATAGTGATACAGAGAGCCATAGTGCGACAGAGAGCCATAGTGATACAGAGAGCCATAGTGAGACAGAGAGCCATAGTGAGACAGAGAGCCATAGTGAGACAGAGAGCCATAGTGATACAGAGAGCCATAGTGATACAGAGAGCCATAGTGAGACAGAGAGCCATAGTGAGACAGAGAGCCATAGTGCGACAGAGAGCCATAGTGAGACAGAGAGCCATAGTGATACAGAGAGCCATAGTGCGACAGAGAGCCATAGTGAGACAGAGAGCCATAGTGATACAGAGAGCCATAGTGCGACAGAGAGCCATAGTGATGCAGAGAGCCATAGTGAGACAGAGAGCCATAGTGATGCAGAGAGCCATAGTGATGCAGAGAGCCATAGTGATACAGAGAGCCATATTGAGACAGAGAGCCATAGTGAGACAGAGAGCCATAGTGATACAGAGAGCCATAGTGAGACAGAGAGCCATAGTGAGACAGAGAGCCATAGTGCGACAGAGAGCCATAGTGATACAGAGAGCCAGTGAGTGAGAGCCATAGTGAGACAGAGAGCCATAGTGAGACAGAGAGCCATAGTGAGACAGAGAGCCATAGTGAGACAGAGAGCCATAGTGAGACAGAGAGCCATAGTGAGACAGAGAGCCATAGTGAGACAGAGAGCCATAGTGAGACAGAGAGCCATAGTGATACAGAGAGCCATAGTGAGACAGAGAGCCATAGTGATACAGAGAGCCATAGTGATGCAGAGAGCCATAGTGATGCAGAGAGCCATAGTGCGACAGAGAGCCATAGTGATACAGAGAGCCATAGTGAGACAGAGAGCCATAGTGATACAGAGAGCCATAGTGCGACAGAGAGCCATAGTGATGCAGAGAGCCATAGTGCGACAGAGAGCCATAGTGATACAGAGAGCCATAGTGAGACAGAGAGCCATAGTGATACAGAGAGCCATAGTGAGACAGAGAGCCATAGTGATACAGAGAGCCATAGTGATGCAGAGAGCCATAGTGATGCAGAGAGCCATAGTGCGACAGAGAGCCATAGTGATACAGAGAGCCATAGTGAGACAGAGAGCCATAGTGATACAGAGAGCCATAGTGCGACAGAGAGCCATAGTGATGCAGAGAGCCATAGTGCGACAGAGAGCCATAGTGATACAGAGAGCCATAGTGAGACAGAGAGCCATAGTGCGACAGAGAGCCATAGTGTTACAGAGAGCCATAGTGATACAGAGAGCCATAGTGATGCAGAGAGCCATAGTGAGACAGAGAGCCACAGTGAGACAGAGAGCCATAGTGATACAGAGAGCCATAGTGATACAGAGAGCCATAGTGATACAGAGAGCCATAGTGAGACAGAGAGCCATAGTGAGACAGAGAGCCATAGTGATACGGAGAGCCATAGTGATACAGAGAGCCATAGTGATACAGAGAGCCATAGTGCGACAGAGAGCCATAGTGAGACAGAGAGCCATAGTGCGACAGAGAGCCATAGTGATACAGAGAGCCATAGTGATACAGAGAGCCATAGTGAGACAGAGAGCCATAGTGAGACAGAGAGCCATAGTGATACAGAGAGCCATAGTGATACAGAGAGCCATAGTGATACAGAGAGCCATAGTGAGACAGAGAGCCATAGTGAGACAGAGAGCCATAGTGATACAGAGAGCCATAGTGATACAGAGAGCCATAGTGATACAGAGAGCCATAGTGCGACAGAGAGCCATAGTGAGACAGAGAGCCATAGTGCGACAGAGAGCCATAGTGATACAGAGAGCCATAGTGATGCAGAGAGCCATAGTGCGACAGAGAGCCATAGTGATACAGAGAGCCATAGTGTTACAGAGAGCCATAGTGATGCAGAGAGCCATAGTGCGACAGAGAGCCATAGTGAGACAGAGAGCCATAGTGTTACAGAGAGCCATAGTGATGCAGAGAGCCATAGTGCGACAGAGAGCCATAGTGAGACAGAGAGCCATAGTGATGCAGAGAGCTATAGTGAGACAGAGAGCCATAGTGAGACAGAGAGCCATAGTGAGACAGAGAGCCATAGTGATACAGAGAGCCATAGTGATACAGAGAGCCATAGTGATACAGAGAGCCATAGTGCGACAGAGAGCCATAGTGAGACAGAGAGCCATAGTGATACAGAGAGCCATAGTGAGACAGAGAGCCATAGTGAGACAGAGAGCCATAGTGATGCAGAGAGCCATAGTGATGCAGAGAGCCATAGTGATGCAGAGAGCCATAGTGATGCAGAGAGCCATAGTGATGCAGAGAGCCATAGTGATGCAGAGAGCCATAGTGCTGCAAAGAGCCATAGTGATGCAGAGAGCCATAGTGATGCAGAGAGCCATAGTGATGCAGAGAGCCATAGTGATGCAGAGAGCCATAGTGATGCAGAGAGCCATAGTGATGCAGAGAGCCATAGTGCTGCAGAGAGCCATAGTGATACAGAGAGCCATAGTGAGACAGAGAGCCATAGTGAGACAGAGAGCCATAGTGAGACAGAGAGCCATAGTGATACAGAGAGCCATAGTGAGACAGAGAGCCATAGTGAGACAGAGAGCTATAGTGAGACAGAGAGCCATAGTGATACAGAGAGCCATAGTGAGACAGAGAGCCATAGTGAGACAGAGAGCCATAGTGAGACAGAGAGCCATAGTGATGCAGAGAGCCATAGTGATACAGAGAGCCATAGTGAGACAGAGAGCCATAGTGATGCAGAGAGCCATAGTGAGACAGAGAGCCATAGTGATACAGAGAGCCATAGTGAGACAGAGAGCCATAGTGATGCAGAGAGCCATAGTGAGACAGAGAGCCATAGTGAGACAGAGAGCCATAGTGATGCAGAGAGCCATAGTGAGACAGAGAGCCATAGTGATACAGAGAGCCATAGTGATGCAGAGAGCCATAGTGATGCAGAGAGCCATAGTGATGCAGAGAGCCATAGTGATACAAGGATAGTGGGAGAGAGTGATAGAAAGCAACACAGCTTGACTTAGTCTCTATAGAGACAGAAAAAAACATTAACACACACACATATATATATATATATATATATATATATATATATATATATATATATATATATATATATATATATATATATATATATATATATATATATATATATAGAGAGAGAGATCAAACAGCAGGAGATGAAATGCAGAGAGGGAGGAGAGGAGGGATGAAAAGAGAGAGAAAGAGGAGTCTCCATCACCATATCCCCAGAGGCCCAGAGAAGACAGACAGTAATCCAGCTCTCGGCTGGCGGCCACGTCCCCCTCTGTCCCCAACCTGCTCTGTCAGCGGACAGCCCTGCTTTTGAACCTGCAAGTGGGAGAGACACAGGCATTAACTCCACTACAGTGGGGCTTTGAGTCAGATCCTTGCACCGGGGCTTAGCCATCACCCTTCAAAGGCTCTATTTCCGCCAGAGAGAGAAAGAGGGAGAGAGAGAGGGAGCCAGCATAGCTTTGATCAATATCCTTGGCAAGGGGACCACAGACTGGGGAGGTTAATGGCCATTTAACCCTCTGTCCACTGTCCCACCTGCACTTTAGAGCCTTTGACAACCTGACGTTGCACACCGTGTTTCAGACCACCAGATTCTTTATTGGTGTGTGTGTGTACGGGGTGTGTGTGTGTGTGTACGGGGTGTGTGTGTCGAACTGGGAAAAGTGCAAACACCCACTGTGCTCAAACCTTAGAACTAATGGAGGGGAAACAGACCAAGCCAGCAGAATGCTTTGTAGGACATGATGAAAGGATGTTGTTTCTAGATGCACTATATAATGTCTTGGGTTGGCATCTAGTAGCCTGCAGTACAAGCCCTCTCTAAAGGTGTCCGGTCTGGCAAGACATAATGCTTTCCTCTCTCTGTAAGCAAGGTTTTTCGAGCATGAGGTTGCTTGAGTGGAAGGCTATAGGCCCCCCCCACTCCACTGGGCATCTGCAGTGAAAGCTCTAATGTCCAAGAGCCCAAATCCCCCTCTCTTTCCTCTCCTCTTCCCCCCTCCCCGTCTCCTCTTGGTTACCTCTTTGCCATCCATGCATCAGCTCCTTGTGGATGCACTCCGTCCTCGCTCTCCTTTCCCGTCTCCATTGTTCCCCTGCTCTCTCGCTCCCTCCGTCTCTTACCTCCTTTCGGGGGCAGCACAAAGAAGCCATTTGCGTCGCTGCAGGTTGCTATGCTACACAGTCAGCACAACTTGAAATGTTTTGCTGCACTTTGAAGGTGGTATTAAAGGGGAAAACAGCTGCGGGTGTTGGAGAGAAAGAGAGAAAGAGAGAAAGAGAGAGTGGTATGTGTGAGCACATTTTTATTTTTAGTGTTTGTGTTTATACTGTTTCTATGGACCCAGCACAGTATGCATCAGTCACTGTATTAGAAAAGTGGGCGTCTGTGTGTGTGTGTGTGTGTGTGTGTGTGTGTGTGTGTGTGTGTGTGTGTGTGTGTGTGTGTGTGTGTGTGTGTGTGTGTGTGTGTGTGTGTGTGTGTGTGTGTGTGTGTGTGTGTGTGTGTGTGTGTGTGTGTGTGTGTGTGTGTGTGTGTGTGTGTGTGGTCTAATCAGCCTGTGTTTGTTGCTTTGGACTCCATGCTCTCTGTGTTTGTTGCTGAGCACTCCATGCTCTCTGTGTGTGTTGCTGTGGACTCCCTGCTCTCTGTGTTTGTTGCTGTGGACTCCATGCTCTCTGTGTTTGTTGCTGTGGACTCCATGCTCTCTGTGTTTGTTGCTGTGGACTCCATGCTCTCTGTGTTTGTTGCTGTGGACTCCATGCTCTCTGTGTTTGTTGCTGTGGACTCCATGCTCTCTGTGTGTGTTGCTGTGGACTCCCTGCTCTCTGTGTTTGTTGCTGTGGACTCCATGCTCTCTGTGTTTGTTGCTGTGGACTCCATGCTCTCTGTGTGTGTTGCTGTGGACTCCCTGCTCTCTGTGTTTGTTGCTGTGGACTCCATGCTCTCTGTGTTTGTTGCTGTGGACTCCATGCTCTCTGTGTGTGTTGCTGTGGACTCCCTGCTCTCTGTGTTTGTTGCTGTGGACTCCATGCTCTCTGTGTTTGTTGCTGTGGACTCCATGCTCTCTGTGTGTGTTGCTGTGGACTCCCTGCTCTCTGTGTTTGTTGCTGTGGACTCCATGCTCTCTGTGTTTGTTGCTGTGGACTCCATGCTCTCTGTGTTTGTTGCTGTGGACTCCATGCTCTCTGTGTTTGTTGCTGTGGACTCCATGCTCTCTGTGTTTGTTGCTGTGGACTCCATGCTCTCTGTGTGTGTTGCTGTGGACTCCCTGCTCTCTGTGTTTGTTGCTGTGGACTCCATGCTCTCTGTGTTTGTTGCTGTGGACTCCCTGCTCTCTGTGTGTGTTGCTGTGGACTCCATGCTCTCTGTGTTTGTTGCTGAGCACTCCATGCTCTCTGTGTGTGTTGCTGTGGACTCCATGCTCTCTGTGTGTGTTGCTGTGGACTCCATGCTCTCTGTGTTTGTTGCTGTGGACTCCCTGCTCTCTGTGTGTGTTGCTGTGGACTCCATGCTCTCTGTGTTTGTTACTGTGGACTCCCTGCTCTCTGTGTTTGTTGCTGTGGACTCCATGCTCTCTGTGTTTGTTGCTGTGGACTCCATGCTCTCTGTGTTTGTTGCTGTGGACTCCATGCTCTCTGTGTTTGTTGCTGTGGACTCCATGCTCTCTGTGTTTGTTGCTGTGGACTCCATGCTCTCTGTGTGTGTTGCTGTGGACTCCCTGCTCTCTGTGTTTGTTGCTGTGGACTCCATGCTCTCTGTGTTTGTTGCTATGGACTCCATGCTCTCTGTGTGTGTTGCTGTGGACTCCCTGCTCTCTGTGTTTGTTGCTGTGGACTCCATGCTCTCTGTGTTTGTTGCTGTGGACTCCATGCTCTCTGTGTGTGTTGCTGTGGACTCCCTGCTCTCTGTGTTTGTTGCTGTGGACTCCATGCTCTCTGTGTTTGTTGCTGTGGACTCCATGCTCTCTGTGTGTGTTGCTGTGGACTCCCTGCTCTCTGTGTTTGTTGCTGTGGACTCCATGCTCTCTGTGTTTGTTGCTGTGGACTCCATGCTCTCTGTGTTTGTTGCTGTGGACTCCATGCTCTCTGTGTTTGTTGCTGTGGACTCCATGCTCTCTGTGTTTGTTGCTGTGGACTCCATGCTCTCTGTGTGTGTTGCTGTGGACTCCCTGCTCTGTGTGTTTGTTGCTGTGGACTCCATGCTCTCTGTGTTTGTTGCTGTGGACTCCCTGCTCTCTGTGTGTGTTGCTGTGGACTCCATGCTCTCTGTGTTTGTTGCTGAGCACTCCATGCTCTCTGTGTGTGTTGCTGTGGACTCCATGCTCTCTGTGTGTGTTGCTGTGGACTCCATGCTCTCTGTGTTTGTTGCTGTGGACTCCTGCTCTCTGTGTGTGTTGCTGTGGACTCCATGCTCTCTGTGTTTGTTGCTGTGGACTCCCTGCTCTCTGTGTTTGTTGCTGTGGACTACATGCTCTCTGTGTTTGTTGCTGTGGACTCCATGCTCTCTGTGTTTGTTGCTGTGGACTCCATGCGCTCTGTGTTTGTTGCTGAGCACTCCATGCTCTCTGTGTGTGTTGCTGTGGACTCCATGCTCTCTGTGTGTGTTGCCGTGGACTCCATGCTCTCTGTGTTTGTTGCTGTGGACTCCCTGCTCTCTGTGTTTGTTGCTGTGGACTCCATGCTCTCTGTGTTTGTTGCTGAGCACTCCATGCTCTCTGTGTGTGTTGCTGTGGACTCCATGCTCTCTGTGTGTGTTGCTGTGGACTCCATGCTCTCTGTGTTTGTTGCTGTGGACTCCATGCTCTCTGTGTTTGTTGCTGTGGACTCCATGCTCTCTGTGTTTGTTGCTGTGACTCCACTCCTGTGGACTCCCTGCTCTCTGCTGTCCATGCTCTCTGTTTGTTGCTGTGGACTCCATGCTCTCTGTGTGTGTTGCTGTGGACTCCCTGCTCTCTGTGTTTGTTGCTGTGGACTCCATGCTCTCTGTGTTTGTTGCTGTGGACTCCATGCTCTCTGTGTTTGTTGCTGTGGACTCCTGCTCTCTGTGTTTGTTGCTGTTGTGCGCTCTGTGTTTGTTGACTCCCTGCTGTTGCACTCCATGTTTCTCTGTGTTTGTTGCTGTGGACTCCATGCTCTCTGTGTTTGTTGCTGTGGACTCCATGCTCTTTGTGTGTGTTGCTGTGTGTTGCTGGACTCCCTGCTCTCTGTGTTTGTTGCTGTGGACTCCATGCTCTCTGTGTTTGTTGCTGTGGACTCCATGCTCTCTGTGTTTGTTGCTGTGGACTCCATGCTCTCTGTGTTTGTTGCTGTGGACTCCATGCTCTCTGTGTTTGTTGCTGTGGACTCCATGCTCTCTGTGTGTGTTGCTGTGGACTCCCTGCTCTCTGTGTTTGTTGCTGTGGACTCCATGCTCTCTGTGTTTGTTGCTGTGGACTCCCTGCTCTCTGTGTGTGTTGCTGTGGACTCCATGCTCTCTGTGTTTGTTGCTGAGCACTCCATGCTCTCTGTGTGTGTTGCTGTGGACTCCATGCTCTCTGTGTGTGTTGCTGTGGACTCCATGCTCTCTGTGTTTGTTGCTGTGGACTCCCTGCTCTCTGTGTGTGTTGCTGTGGACTCCATGCTCTCTGTGTTTGTTGCTGTGGACTCCTGCTCTCTGTGTTTGTTGCTGTGGACTACATGCTCTCTGTGTTTGTTGCTGTGGACTCCATGCTCTCTGTGTTTGTTGCTGTGGACTCCATGCGCTCTGTGTTTGTTGCTGAGCACTCCATGCTCTCTGTGTGTGTTGCTGTGGACTCCATGCTCTCTGTGTGTGTTGCCGTGGACTCCATGCTCTCTGTGTTTGTTGCTGTGGACTCCCTGCTCTCTGTGTTTGTTGCTGTGGACTCCATGCTCTGTGTTTGTTGCTGAGCACTCCATGCTCTCTGTGTGTGTTGCTGTGGACTCCATGCTCTCTGTGTGTGTTGCTGTGGACTCCATGCTCTCTGTGTTTGTTGCTGTGGACTCCATGCTCTCTGTGTTTGTTGCTGTGGACTCCATGCTCTCTGTGTTTGTTGCTGTGGACTCCATGCTCTCTGTGTGTGTTGCTGTGGACTCCCTGCTCTCTGTGTTTGTTGCTGTGGACTCCATGCTCTCTGTGTTTGTTGCTGTGGACTCCATGCTCTCTGTGTGTGTTGCTGTGGACTCCCTGCTCTCTGTGTGTGTTGCTGTGGACTCCCTGCTCTCTGTGTTTGTTGCTGTGGACTCCATGCTCTCTGTGTTTGTTGCTGTGGACTCCATGCTCTCTGTGTTTGTTGCTGTGGACTCCATGCTCTCTGTGTTTGTTGCTGTGGACTCCATGCTCTCTGTGTGTGTTGCTGTGGACTCCCTGCTCTCTGTGTTTGTTGCTGTGGACTCCATGCTCTCTGTGTTTGTTGCTGTGGACTCCCTGCTCTCTGTGTGTGTTGCTGTGGACTCCATGCTCTCTGTGTTTGTTGCTCAGCACTCCATGCTCTCTGTGTGTGTTGCTGTGGACTCCATGCTCTCTGTGTGTGTTGCTGTGGACTCCATGCTCTCTGTGTTTGTTGCTGTGGACTCCCTGCTCTCTGTGTGTGTTGCTGTGGACTCCATGCTCTCTGTGTTTGTTGCTGTGGACTCCATGCTCTCTGTGTGTGTTGCTGTGGACTCCCTGCTCTCTGTGTTTGTTGCTGTGGACTCCATGCTCTCTGTGTTTGTTACTGTGGACTCCCTGCTCTCTGTGTTTGTTGCTGTGGACTCCATGCTCTCTGTGTGTGTTGCTGTGGACTCCATGCTCTCTGTGTTTGTTGCTGTGGACTCCATGCTCTCTGTGTTTGTTGCTGTGGACTCCATGCTCTCTGTGTTTGTTGCTGTGGACTCCATGCTCTCTGTGTGTGTTGCTGTGGACTCCTGCTCTCTGTGTTTGTTGCTGTGGACTCCATGCTCTCTGTGTTTGTTGCTGTGGACTCCATGCTCTCTGTGTGTGTTGCTGTGGACTCCCTGCTCTCTGTGTTTGTTGCTGTGGACTCCATGCTCTCTGTGTTTGTTGCTGTGGACTCCATGCTCTCTGTGTGTGTTGCTGTGGACTCCCTGCTCTCTGTGTTTGTTGCTGTGGACTCCATGCTCTCTGTGTTTGTTGCTGTGGACTCCATGCTCTCTGTGTGTGTTGCTGTGGACTCCCTGCTCTCTGTGTTTGTTGCTGTGGACTCCATGCTCTCTGTGTTTGTTGCTGTGGACTCCATGCTCTCTGTGTTTGTTGCTGTGGACTCCATGCTCTCTGTGTTTGTTGCTGTGGAC
The DNA here is from genome assembly GCF_021184085.1 of Oncorhynchus gorbuscha. Taxonomy (NCBI): domain Eukaryota; kingdom Metazoa; phylum Chordata; class Actinopteri; order Salmoniformes; family Salmonidae; genus Oncorhynchus; species Oncorhynchus gorbuscha. The sequence continues at coordinate 26,741,752 of NC_060188.1, read as the reverse complement.
TCCATGCTCTCTGTGTTTGTTGCTGTGGACTCCATGCTCTCTGTGTGTGTTGCTGTGGACTCCCTGCTCTCTGTGTTTGTTGCTGTGGACTCCATGCTCTCTGTGTTTGTTGCTGTGGACTCCCTGCTCTCTGTGTGTGTTGCTGTGGACTCCATGCTCTCTGTGTTTGTTGCTGAGCACTCCATGCTCTCTGTGTGTGTTGCTGTGGACTCCATGCTCTCTGTGTGTGTTGCTGTGGACTCCATGCTCTCTGTGTTTGTTGCTGTGGACTCCCTGCTCTCTGTGTGTGTTGCTGTGGACTCCATGCTCTCTGTGTTTGTTGCTGTGGACTCCCTGCTCTCTGTGTTTGTTGCTGTGGACTACATGCTCTCTGTGTTTGTTGCTGTGGACTCCATGCTCTCTGTGTTTGTTGCTGTGGACTCCATGCGCTCTGTGTTTGTTGCTGAGCACTCCATGCTCTCTGTGTGTGTTGCTGTGGACTCCATGCTCTCTGTGTGTGTTGCCGTGGACTCCATGCTCTCTGTGTTTGTTGCTGTGGACTCCCTGCTCTCTGTGTTTGTTGCTGTGGACTCCATGCTCTCTGTGTTTGTTGCTGAGCACTCCATGCTCTCTGTGTGTGTTGCTGTGGACTCCATGCTCTCTGTGTGTGTTGCTGTGGACTCCATGCTCTCTGTGTTTGTTGCTGTGGACTCCCTGCTCTCTGTGTGTGTTGCTGTGGACTCCATGCTCTCTGTGTTTGTTGCTGTGGACTCCCTGCTCTCTGTGTTTGTTGCTGTGGACTACATGCTCTCTGTGTTTGTTGCTGTGGACTCCATGCTCTCTGTGTTTGTTGCTGTGGACTCCATGCGCTCTGTGTTTGTTGCTGAGCACTCCATGCTCTCTGTGTGTGTTGCTGTGGACTCCATGCTCTCTGTGTGTGTTGCCGTGGACTCCATGCTCTCTGTGTTTGTTGCTGTGGACTCCCTGCTCTCTGTGTTTGTTGCTGTGGACTCCCTGTTTTCTGTGTTTGTTGCTGTGGACTCCATGCTCTCTGTGTGTGTTGCTGTGGACTCCCTGCTCTCTTCTGGGTAAAAGCTGCTCTTTCCCCGTCTCTTTGCTGGGAGCCATTTCAATGGCCTCTTTCTCAGCTGCTTCTGCACCCAGCCTCAACCCTTTAACCATGATTCATGTCTCCACAAGCAACCAGACATGTCCCGGTTCAAAGAGGCGTAATCGCCCCGGTAATGGTGCAATATAGCTCTTCAACACGCAAGTTAAATTATACACAATTATGTGTTGATACTTTTACCCAAAACAGGCATTATACTAGAAGTAGGTTTCTCTCGAAAACTGGTAAGAAAATTGTACAGTGTCGCCCCTATTCACAGCAACAACTATCAAGGGTCCTGATATCAGGATGTATTTCTCCAGCGCAGATTGACTTGTTATCAACATTCCTAAAACATGAACAACATAATGACTGCATCTCATCACAATACGGTCTGATCAGGAAGTCCTGGCACACGTCTCTTAGTGGCAGCAGCTCCCTTGTTCACATTTATATCCAGAGACTAAACAGTCTAGGCTTAAATGAAGTCATTGCAGAGGCCATTAGGCCTGGATAGTGTGTGTTAGCGCTCCAGCGAGTCCCTGCCTGTATCCTACTACTATACTGTAAGTCCCTTGGGATGTTAATGGCCTTTGAGAAGGCTGGCCTCTTGGCTTCTCTGTATCCTCTATTCAGACAGAGGCCTTTCCCTTCTGCCATGCCTCTTCTTCTACAGTGGACATAAAGACAGCCATCCTTACTTCCTGTCGGTGGTGGCTAGTGCTAAATCAGGATAATGCTAACGCTAGGTGTTTTGTTTGAGGTGTTTTATGCCCGTCCTTGGTATCGAGGGGCGGGTTTGCTTTGGCAGTGCCAGTCCTGAGTGGGCTCGGCCAGGTTCTGCCTGTACCTCTCCCCCTCCTTCCCCATCCGTCTTGTCCCTCCTCCTGTCCCTGACTGGAATTCACTTGACCTTTTGTTCTATCTCACAGCCAACGGCGTGAGCCCCATCTTCATGGCTCATGTAACGGTCCTATACCTCTTTCTCTGTTCTGTTCCGTCCAGTCCAACGCTTTCATTACCCATCTGCACAGCACAGCCCCCCTTCTCTGCACCATCGCACCCCCCATCTCCACCGTATCTCTCGCACCTATCAAACTGTGAAAGTGGGGCCTCACTTTTGGCAAGAGGCGCTGAGGAATTTTGTGAGTGTCAAAAACTGCATCTCTCCTCCTCCTGCTACTGCTGCTGCTGATGATGGTTATGGTGATTGGCTTTTATTTGTGTCTGCTCGGGTTGTTTTACACACAGTACTCTTCCTCCTTCCTCGTTTTCTCCCTCCCTCCCCTTCTCTCTCTCAGATGACTTTTCTGACTTTGTAAAAGTGCTGAGGTGACTTCTCTGTTCCTCTGAGGTTCTGTGACTAGCCCTGTCGTGCCCATCGCCTGTCAATCATGCTGATCTGTAGGGTTGACTGATTGATCCCCCAAGGATTGACTGGTTGATCCCCCCTCTCTCATCCCTCTGCTCTTTGCCCTAGCTTCAGCCCAGTGTGAAAGTCATTAAGTATTTTTGTTGCCCCCTCCTCCTCACCCCTCACACACTCCCTCCCTCTCTTCTCACCCCTCACACACTCCCTCCCTCTCTTCTCACCCCTCACACACTCCTTCCCTCTCCTCCTCTCCCCTCACACTCCTTCGCTCTCCTCCTCCTTCCCTCTCCTCCTCACTCATTCCCCTCACACACTCCCTCCCTCTCCTCACCCCTCACACACTCATTCCCTCTCTCCTAACCCCTCACACACTCCCTCCCTCTCTCCTCAACCCTCACACACTCCCTCCCTCCCTCTCTCCTCACCCCTCCCACACTCCCTCCCTCTCTCCCTCCCCTCCTCACACTCCCTCCCTCTCTCCTCTCCCCTCACACACTCCCTCCCCTCTCCTCCTCACCCCTCGCACACTCCCTCTCTCTCTCTTCTCCCCTCCTTCCCTCTCTCCTCTCCCCTCACACACTCCTCTCCCTCCTCTTCTCTCCTCCTCCTCCTCTCACCCTCCCTCCCTCTCTCTCCTCTCCCCTCACACAGTCCCTCCCTCTCTCTCTCCCCTCACACAGTCCTTCCCTCTCTCCTCTCCCCTAACACAGTCCCTCCCTCTCTCCTCTGCCCTCACTCCCTCCCTCTCTCCTCTCCCCTCACACACTCCCTCCCTCTCTCTTCCCTCACACAGTCCCTCCCTCTCTCCTCTCCCCTCACACACTCCCTCCCTCTCTCTTCTCCCCTCACACACTCCTTCCCTCTCTCCTCACCCTCACACACTCCCTCCCTCTCTCCTCTCCCCTAACACAGTCCCTCCCTCTAACACTCCTCTCTCTCCCCTAACACAGTCCCTCCCTCTCTCCTCTCTAACACTCCCCCCTCCCCTAACACAGTCCCTCCCTCTCTCCTCTCCCCTCACTCCCTCCCTCCCTCCCCCTAACACTCCTCTCCCCTCCCCTAACACAGTCCCTCCCTCTCTCCTCTCCCCCTCACCTCCCTCCTCTCTCCTCTCCCCTCACACAGTCCCTCCCTCTCTCCTCTCCCCTCACACACTCCCTCCCTCTCTCTTCTCCCCTCACACTCCCCTCCTTCCCTCTCTCCTCTCCCCTCACACACTCCCTCCCCTCTCCTCTCCCCTAACACAGTCCCTCCCTCTCTCCTCTCCCCTAACACAGTCCCTCCCCTCTCTCCTCTCCCCTAACACCCTCCCTCCCTCTCTCCTCTCCCCTAACACAGTCCCTCCCTCTCTCCTCTCCCCTAACACAGTCCCTCCCTCTCTCCTCTCCCCTAACACACTCCCTCCCTCTCTCCTCTCCCCTAACACACTCCCTCCCTCTCTCTCCCCTCACACAGTCCCTCCCTCTCTCCTCTCCCCTAACACAGTCCCTCCCTCTCTCCTCTCCCCTAACACACTCCCTCCCCTCTCTCCTCTCCCTCCCCTAACACAGTCCCTCCCTCTCTCCTCTCCCCTAACACCTCCCTCCCTCTCTCCTCTCCCCTAACACAGTCCCTCCCTCTCTCTCTCCCCTAACACAGTCCCTCCCTCTCTCCTCTCCCCTAACACACTCCCTCCCTCTCTTCTCACCCCTCACACACTCCTTCCCTCTCCTCCTCTCCCCTCACACACTCCTTCGCTCTCCTCCTCACCCCTCACACACTCCCTCCCTCTCCTCACCCCTCACACACTCATTCCCTCTCTCCTAACCCCTCACACACTCCCTCCCTCTCTCCTCACCCCTCACACACTCCCTCCCTCTCTCCTCACCCCTCACACACTCCCTCCCTCTCTCCTCACCCCTCACACACTCCCTCCCTCTCTCCTCACCCCTCACACACTCCCTCCCTCTCTCCTCACCCCTCGCACACTCCTTCCCTCTCTCCTCTGCCCTCACACACTCCTTCCCTCTCTCCTCTCCCCTCACACACTCCTTCCCTCTCTCCTCTCCCCTCACACAATCCATCCCTCTCTCTTCTCCCCTCACACACTCCTTCCCTCTCTCCTCACCCCTCACACACTCCCTCTCTCTCTCTTCTCCCCTCACACAGTCCCTCCCTCTCTCCTCTCCCCTCACACACTCCCTCCCTCTCTCTTCTCCCCTCACACACTCCTTCCCTCTCTCCTCACCCCTCACACACTCCCTCCCTCTCTCCTCTCCCCTAACACAGTCCCTCCCTCTCTCCTCTCCCCTAACACAGTCGCGCCCTCTCTCCTCTCCCCTAACACAGTCCCTCCCTCTCTCCTCTGCCCTCACTCCCTCCCTCTCTCCTCTCCCCTCACACACTCCCTCCCTCTCTCTTCTCCCCTCACACAGTCCCTCCCTCTCTCCTCTCCCCTCACACACTCCCTCCCTCTCTCTTCTCCCCTCACACACTCCTTCCCTCTCTCCTCACCCCTCACACACTCCCTCCCTCTCTCCTCTCCCCTAACACAGTCCCTCCCTCTCTCCTCTCCCCTAACACAGTCGCGCCCTCTCTCCTCTCCCCTAACACACTCCCTCCCTCTCTCCTCTCCCCTAACACAGTCCCTCCCTCTCTCCTCTCCCCTAACACAGTCGCGCCCTCTCTCCTCTCCCCTAACACAGTCCCTCCCTCTCTCCTCTCCCCTAACACAGTCGCGCCCTCTCTCTTCTCCCCTAACACAGTCCCTCCCTCTCTCCTCTCCCCTAACACAGTCCCTCCCTCTCTCCTCTCCCCTAACACAGTCCCTCCCTCTCTCCTCTGCCCTCACTCCCTCCCTCTCTCCTCTCCCCTCACACACTCCCTCCCTCTCTCTTCTCCCCTCACACAGTCCCTCCCTCTCTCCTCTCCCCTCACACACTCCCTCCCTCTCTCTTCTCCCCTCACACACTCCTTCCCTCTCTCCTCACCCCTCACACACTCCCTCCCTCTCTCCTCACCCCTAACACAGTCCCTCCCTCTCTCCTCTCCCCTAGCACAGTCCCTCCCTCTCTCCTCTGCCCTCACTCCCTCCCTCCCTCTCTCCTCTCCCCTCACATAGTCCCTCCCTCTCTCCTCTCCCCTCACACACTCCCTCCCTCTTCTCCCCTCACACAGTCCCTCCCTCTCTCCTCTGCCCTCACTCCCTCCCTCTCTCCTCTCCCCTAACACACTCCCTCCCTCTCTCCTCTCCCCTAACACAGTCCCTCCCTCTCTCCTCTCCCCTAACACACTCCCTCCCTCTCTCCTCTCCCCTAACACAGTCCCTCCCTCTCTCTTCTCCCCTAACACAGTCCCTCCCTCTCTCCTCTCCCCTAACACAGTCCCTCCCTCTCTCCTCTCCCCTAACACAGTCCCTCCCTCTCTCCTCTCCCCTCACACACTCCCTCCCTCTCTCCTCTCCCCTAACACACTCCCTCCCTCTCTCCTCTCCCCTAACACAGTCCCTCCCTCTCTCCTCTCCCCTAACACACTCCCTCCCTCTCTTCTCTCCCCTAACACAGTCCCTCCCTCTCTCCTCTCCCCTAACACAGTCCCTCCCTCTCTCCTCTCCCCTAACACAGTCCCTCCCTCTCTCCTCTCCCCTAACGCAGTCCCTCCCTCTCTCCTCTCCCCTAACACAGTCCCTCCCTCTCTCCTCTCCCCTCACACACTCCCTCCTTCTCTCCTCTGCCCTCACTCCCTCCCTCTCTCCTCTCCCCTCACACACTCCCTCCCTCTCTCCTCTCCCGTAACACACTCCCTCCCTCTCTCCTCTGCCCTCACTCCCTCCCTATCTCCTCACCCCTCACACAGTCCCTCCCTCTCCTCCTCACCCCTCACACACTCCTTCCCTCTCCTCCTCACCCCTCACACAGTCCCTCCCTCTCCCCTCTCCCCTAACACAGTCCCTCCCTCTCTCCTCTCCCCTCACACACTCCCTCCCTCTCTCCTCTCCCCTAACACACTCCCTCCCTCTCTCCTCTGCCCTCACTCCCTCCCTCCCTCTCTCCTCTCCCCTCACACACTCCCTCCCTCTCTCCTCTCCCCTAACACACTCCCTCCCTCTCTCCTCTGCCCTCACTCCCTCCCTCCCTATCTCCTCACCCCTCACACAGTCCCTCCCTCTCTCCTCTCCCCTAACACAGACCCCCCTCTCTCCTCACTGCAGGCCTGTTGTGATGTGATACATACTAAAGATCACCTTTGGCATTACAATACCTTGTGACCAATCAGGGCCCTGCATTGTTTGATACACTGCTGAGTGGTGGACCTGCTGTCCATGTGATGGTTTCCTAATGACTGACTTCCTGCTGCTGGGAGGACTGCTTCTTCTCTGAGATACAATCCCTGGCTCTGTCTGGGACCCCACTGTTTGTATTTGAGATGTCACTCTGTTCTGTGTTACTCTGTTGCTCTGTTGAACAGCAGGGCGGGAGAAACAGGAAGAGTGAGCTCTGGCTGCAGAAGCCAAATGAATGAACGTCTAACAAACTTTTCAATGGCTATATGAAAAAGAAGACATTTGTAAAGCTTCCTTCCTGTGCACTCGTCATCTCAAGCATACAAAGGCCATCCCTCGCACATGCACATTCTCTCTCACTGAAGGGTGACAGCCTTTGACCCTTTAGGACAGGGGCCCTGTTGCATTGTCCAGTGAGGGGATGGCTCAGGTCAGGGAAACTGAATGTTTAGGGTTATGCACCGCGTGCAGCCATTGTGCAAGCCTCATTCCACCACAAACAAAGAGAACATAGCACTGCTAAAACAGGCGCAACTACCATTGTGCCCATCCCAATTCACTGGCACAGCAAGTCTGTGCCTGTTCAACAGCCTGCCATGGCATTATGTGAGGCCATGTACAGTCACTCTACTCTACATGCCAGACATCAGGTACAGGCTGTTTGTATAGGCTTCTACCACTCTAACTTGGTGGCATTTCAGTTGACATTTCAGGTTCAAATCTAGTCTATGTCTTTATTCTCCCCTGTTTGATTCTCTCTCTCTCTCTCTCTCTCTCTCTCTCTCTCTCTCTCTCTCTCTCTCTCTCTCTCTCTCTCTCTCTCTCTCTCTCTCTCTCTCTCTCTCTCTCTCTCTCTCTCTCTCTCTGGAGAGAGGAGAGAGGGGGAATGGAGAGAAGAGAGAGGGGAATGGAGAGAGGAGAGAGGGGGAATGGAGAGAGGGAATGGGGAATGAGGAGATAGGGGGAATGGAGAGAGGAGAGAGGGGGAATGGAGAGAGGAGAGAGGGGGAATGGAGAGAGGAGAGAGGGGGAATGGAGAGAAGAGAGAGGGGAATGGAGAGAGGAGAGAGGGGGAATGGAGAGAGGGAATGGGGAATGAGGAGAGAGGGGGAATGGAGAGGGGGAATGGAGAGAGAGAGGGGGAATGGAGAGAAGAGAGAGGGGAAGAGGAGAGAGGAGAGGGGAATGGGAAGAGGAGAGAGGGGGAATGGAGAGAGGGGAATGGAGACATGGAGACAGGAGAGGGGGAATGGAGAGAGGAGAGAGGGGGAATGGAGAGAAGAGAGAGGGGAATGGAGAGAGGAGAGAGGGGGAATGGAGAGAGGGAATGGGGAATGAGGAGAGAGGGGGAATGGAGAGAGGAGAGAGGGGGAATGGAGAGAGGAGAGAGGGGGAATGGAGAGAGGAGAGATGGGGAATGGTGAGAGAGGAGAGAGGGGGAATGGAGAGAGAGGAGAGAGGGGCAATGGAGAGAGGAGAGAGGGGGAATGGAGAGAGGGAATGGGGAATGAGGAGGAGAGAGGGGAATGGAGAGAGGAGAGAGGGGGAATGGAGAGAGGAGAGAGGGGGAATGGAGAGAGGAGAGAGGGGAATGGAGAGTGGAGAGAGGGGAATGGTGAAAGAGGAGAGAGGGGGAATGGAGAGAAAGGAGAGAGGGGGAATGGAGAGAGGAGAGAGGGGGAATGGAGAGAGGGAATGGGGAATGAGGAGAGAGGGGGAATGGAGAGAGGAGAGAGGGGGAATGGAGAGAGGAGAGAGGGGGAATGGAGAGAGGAGAGAGGGGAATGGTGAGAGAGGAGAGAGGGGGAATGGAGAGAGAGGAGAGAGGGGGAATGGAGAGAGGAGAGAGGGGGAATGGAGAGAGGAGAGAGGGGGAATGGAGAGAGGGAATGGGGAAGGAGAGAGGGGGAATAGGGAGAGGAGAGAGGGGGAATGGAGAGAGGAGGGAGGGGGAATGGAGAGAAGAGAGAGGGGAATGAGGAGAGAGGGGGAATGGAGGGAGGAGAGAGGGGATGGGGAGAGGAGAGAGGGGGAATGGAGAGAGGAGAGAGGGGAATGGAAAGAGGAGAGGGGATGGGGAGAGGAGAGAGGGGAATGGAAAGAGGAGAGAGGGGATGGGGAGAGGAGAGAGAGGGGGAATGGAGAGAGGAGAGAGGGGATGGGGAGAGGAGAGGGGATGGGGAATGGAGAGATAAAGGGAATGGAGAGAGAGGAGAGAGGGAGGGAATGGAGAGAGAGGAGAGAGGGAATGGAGAGAGGAGAGAGGGGAATGGAAAAAGAGAGAGAGGGGGTGGAGAGAGGAGAGAGGGGAATGGAAAGAGGAGAAGGGGGTGGGGAGAGGAGAGAGAGGGGGAATGGAGAGAGGAGAGGGGGTGGGGAGAGGAGAGAGAGGGGGAATGGAGAGAGGAGAGAGGGGGTGGGGAGAGGAGAGAGAGGGGGAATGGAGAGAGGAGAGAGGGGAATGGAAAGAGGAGAGAGGGGGTGGGGAGAGGAGAGAGAGGGGGAATGGAGAGAGGAGAGAGGGGAATGGAAAGAGGAGAGGGGATGGGGAGAGGAGAGAGAGGGGAATGGTGAGAGAGGAGAGAGGGGGAATGGAGAGAGAGGAGAGAGGGGGAATGGAGAGAGGAGAGAGGGGGAATGGAGAGAGGGAATGGGGAATGAGGAGAGAGGGGGAATGGAGAGAGGAGAGAGGGGGAATGGAGAGAGGAGAGAGGGGGAATGGAGAGAGGAGAGATGGGGAATGGTGAGAGAGGAGAGAGGGGGAATGGAGAGAGGAGAGAGGGGGAATGGAGAGAGGGAATAGGGAATGAGGAGAGAGGGGGATGGAGAGAGGAGAGAGGGGGAATGGAGAGAGGAGAGAGGGGAAATGGAGAGAAGAGAGAGGGGAATGAGGAGAGAGGGGGAATGGAGAGAGGAGAGAGGGGATTGGGAGAGGAGAGAGAGGGGGAATGGAGAGAGGAGAGATGAGGAATGGAGAGAAGAGAGAGGGGAATGAGGAGAGAGGGGAAATGGAGAGAGGAGAGAGGGGGAATGGAGAGAGGAGAGAGGGGGAATGGAGCGAGGAGAGACGGGGAATGGTGAGAGAGGAGAGAGGGGGAATGGAGAGAGGAGAGAGGGGGAATGGAGAGAGGGAATAGGGAATGAGGAGAGAGGGGATGGAGAGAGGAGAGAGGGGGAATGGAGAGAGGAGAGAGGGGAAATGGAGAGAAGAGAGAGGGGAATGAGGAGAGAGGGGGAATGGAGAGAGGAGAGAGGGGATAGGGATAGGAGAGAGAGGGGGAATGGAGAGAGGAGAGAGGAGGAATGGAGAGAAGAGAGAGGGGAATGAGGAGAGAGGGGAAATGGAGAGAGGAGAGAGGGAATGGGGAGAGGAGAGAGGGGGAATGGAGAGAGGAGAGCGGAGAATGGAAAGAGGAGAGGGGATGGGGAGAGGAGAGGAGAGAGGGGATGGGGAGAGGAGAGAGAGGGGGAATGGAGAGAGGAGAGAGGGGGAATGGAGAGAAGAGATAGGGGAATGAGGAGAGAGGGGGAATGGAGAGAGGAGAGAGAGGGGGAATGGAGAGAGGAGAGAGGGGAATGGAAAGAGGAGAGGGGATGGGGAGAGGAGAGAGAGAGGGGATGGGGAGAGGAGAGATAGTGGGAATGGAGAGAGAGGAGAGAGGGAATGGAGAGGGGAATGGAGAGAGGAGAGAGGGGGAATGGAAAGAGGAGAGAGGGGGAATGGAGAGAGGAGAGATGGGGAATGGTGAGAGAGGAGAGAGGGGGAATGGAGAGAGAGGAGAGGGGGAATGGAGAGAGGGGGAATGGAGAGAGTGAATGGGGAATGAGGAGAGAGGGGGAATAGAGAGAGGAGAGAGGGGGAATGGAGAGAAGAGAGAGGGGAATGAGGAGAGAGGGGGAATGGAGAGAGGAGAGAGGGGATGGGGAGAGGAGAGAGAGGAGAGAAGGGGAATGGAGAGAGGAGAGAAAGGGAATGGAGAGAGCGAATGGGAGAGAGGAGAGAGTGGGAATGCAGAGAGGAGAGAGGGAATGGGGAATGAGGAGAGAGGGGGAATGGAGAGAGGAGAGAGGGGGAATGGAGAGAGGAGGGAGGGGAATGGTGAGAGAGGAGAGAGGGGGAATGGAGAGAGAGGAGAGAGGGGGAATGGAGAGAGGAGAGACGGGGAATGGTGAGAGAGGAGAGAGGGGGAATGGAGAGAGAGGAGAGGGGGAATGGAGAGAAGGAATGGGGAATGAGGAGAGAGGGAGAATGGAGAGAGGAGAGAGGGGGAATGAAGAGAGGAGAGAGGGGGAATGGAGAGAGGAGAGAGTGGAATGGTGAGAGAGGAGAGAGGGGTAATGGATAGAGAGGAGAGAGGGGGAATGGACAGATGGAATGGGGAATGAGGAGAGAGGGGGAATGGAGAGAGGAGAGAGGGGGAATGGAGAGAGGAGAGAGGGGGAATGGAGAGAACAGAGAGGGGAATGAGGAGAGAGGGGGAATGGAGAGAGGAGAGAGGGGATGGGGAGAGGAGAGAGGGGGAATGGAGAGAGGAGAGAGGGGAATGGAAAGAGGAGAGGGGATGGGGAGAGGAGAGAGGGGAATGGAAAGAGGAGAGAGGGGATGGGGAGAGGAGAGAGAGGGGGAATGGAGAGAGGAGAGAGGGGAATGGAAAGAGGAGAGGGGATGGGGAGAGGAGAGAGGGGATGGGGAGAGGAGAGAGAGGGGGAATGGAGAGAGGAGAGAGGGGAATGGAAAGAGGAGAGGGGTTGGGGAGAGGAGCGAGAGGGGGAATGGAGAGAGAGGAGAGAGGGGATGGGGAGAGGAGAGAGTGGGAATGGAGAGAGAGGAGAGAGTGAATGGAGAGAGGAGAGAGGGGGAATGGAGAGAAGAGAGAGGGGAATGGAGAGAGAGAGAGGGGTAATGGAGAGAGGAGAGAGGGGGAATGGAGAGAGGAGAGAGGGGAATGGAAAGAGGAGAGAGTTGGAATGAAGAGAGGAGAGATGGGGAATGGAGAGAGGAGAGAGGGGGAATGAAGAGAGGAGAGATGGGGAATGGTGAGAGAGTTGGAGGGGGAATGGGGAAGAGAGGAGGGAATGGAGAGAGGGAATGGGAGAGAGGAGAGAGGGGGAATGCAGAGAGGAGAGAGGGGGAATGGAGAGAGGAGAGAAAGGAATGGAGAGGAGGAGCGGGGGAATGGAGAGAGGAGATAAAGGGAATTGAGAGAGGGAATGGGAGAGAGGAGAGAGTGGGAATGCAGAGAGGAGAGAGGGGGAATGGAGAGAGGAGAGAGGGGGAATGGAGAGAGAGGAGAGAGGGGGAATGGAGAGAGGAGAGAGGGAATAGAGAGAGGGAATGGGAGAGAGGAGAGAGTGGGAATGCAGAGGAGAGGGGGAATGGAGAGAGGAGAGAAAGGGAATGAGAGAGAGGAGAGAGGGGGAATGGAGAGAGGAGATAAAGGGAATTGAGAGAGGAGAGAGGGAATGGAGAGAGAGGAGAGAGGGGGAATGGAGAGAGGACAGAGGGAATGGAGAGAGAGGAGAGAGGGGGAATGGAGAGAGGAGATAAAGGGAATTGAGAGAGGGAATGGGAGAGAGGAGAGAGTGGGAATGCAGAGAGGAGAGAGGGGGAATGGAGAGAGTAGAGAGGGGGAATGGAGAGAGGAGAGAAAGGGAATGGAGAGAGCGAATGGGAGAGAGGGAGAGTGGGAATGCAGAGAGGAGAGAGGGGGAATGGAGAGAGGGAGAGTGGGAATGCAGAGAGGAGAGAGGGGGAATGGAGAGAGAGAGAAAGGGGGAATGGAGAGAGGAGTGAAAGGGAATGGAGAGTCAAGAGGGGGAATGTAGAGAGAGGAGAGAGGGGGAATGGAGAGAGGAGAGAAAGGGAATGGAGAGAGGGAATGGGAGAGAGGAGAGAGTGGGAATGCAGAGAGAGAGAGGGGAATGGAGAGAGAGAGAGGGGGAATGGAGAGAGGAGAGAAAGGGAATGGAGAGAGGAATGGGAGAGAGGAGAGAGGGGGAATGGAGAGAGAGAGAGTGGGAATGCAGAGAGGAGAGAGGGGGAATGGAGAGAGGAGAGAAAGGGGGAATGGAGAGAGGAGTGAAAGGGAATGGAGAGTCAAGAGGGGGAATGTAGAGAGAGGAGAGAGGGGGAATGGAGAGAGGAGAGAAAGGGAATGGAGAGAGGGAATGGGAGAGAGGAGAGAGTGGGAATGCAGAGAGGAGAGAGGGGGAATGGAGAGAGTAGAGAGGGGGAATGGAGAGAGGAGAGAAAGGGAATGGAGAGAGCGAATGGGAGAGAGGAGAGAGTGGGAATGCAGAGAGGAGAGAGGGGGAATGGAGAGAGGAGAGAGGGGGAATGGAGAGAGAGGAGAGAGGGGGAATGGAGAGAGGAGAGAGGGAATGGAGAGAGGGAATGGGAGAGAGGAGAGAGTGGGAATGCAGAGAGGAGAGAGGGGGAATGGAGAGAGGAGAGAAAGGGAATGGAGAGAGAGGAGAGAGGGGGAATGGAGAGAGGAGATAAAGGGAATTGAGAGAGGGAATGGGAGAGAGGAGAGAGTGGGAATGCAGAGAGGAGAGAGGGGGAATGGAGAGAGTAGAGAGGGGGAATGGAGAGAGGAGAGAAAGGGAATGGAGAGAGCGAATGGGAGAGAGGAGAGAGTGGGAATGCAGAGAGGAGAGAGGGGGAATGGAGAGAGGAGAGAAAGGGAATGGAGAGAGGAGAGAGGGGGAATGGAGAGAGGAGATAAAGGGGAATGGAGAGAGGAGTGAAAGGGAATTGAGAGAGGAGAGAGGGGGAATGGAGAGAGAGGAGAGAGGGGGAATGGAGAGAGGACAGAGGGAATGGAGAGAGGGAATGGGAGAGAGGAGAGAGTGGGAATGCAGAGAGGAGAGAGGGGGAATGGAGAGAGGAGGGAAAGGGAATGGAGAGAGAGGAGAGAGGGGGAATGGAGAGAGGAGATAAAGGGAATTGAGAGAGGAGATAAAGGGAATTGAGAGAGGGAATGGGAGAGAGGAGAGAGTGGGAATGCAGAGAGGGAGAGGGGGAATGGAGAGAGTAGAGAGGGGGAATGGAGAGAGGAGAGAAAGGGAATGGAGAGAGCGAATGGGAGAGAGGAGAGAGTGGGAATGCAGAGAGGAGAGAGGGGGAATGGAGAGAGGAGAGAGTGGGAATGCAGAGAGGAGAGAGGGGGAATGGAGAGAGGAGAGAAAGGGGGAATGGAGAGAGGAGTGAAAGGGAATGGAGAGTCAAGAGGGGGAATGTAGAGAGAGGAGAGAGGGGGAATGGAGAGAGGAGAGAAAGGGAATGGAGAGAGGGAATGGGAGAGAGGAGAGAGTGGGAATGCAGAGAGGAGAGAGTGGGAATGCAGAGAGGAGAGAGGGGGAATGGAGAGAGGAGAGAGTGGGAATGCAGAGAGGAGAGAGGGGGAATGGAGAGAGGAGAGAAAGGGAATGGAGAGAGGAGAGAAAGGGAATGGAGAGTCAAGAGGGGGAATGGAGAGGGAGGAGAGAGGGGGAATGGAGAGAGAGGAGAGAGGGGGAATGGAGAGAGGAGAGAAAGGGAATGGAGAGAGGGAATGGGAGCGAGGAGAGAGTGGGAATGCAGAGAGGATAGAGGGGGAATGGAGAGAGGAGAGAGTGGGAATGCAGAGAGGAGAGAGGGGGAATGGAGAGAGGAGAGAATGGGAATGGAGAGAGGAGAGAAAGGGAATGGAGAGTCAAGAGGGGGAATGGAGAGGGAGGAGAGAGGGGGAATGGAGAGAGAGGAGAGAGGGGGAATGGAGAGAGGAGAGAAAGGGAATGGAGAGAGGGAATAGGAGCGAGGAGAGAGTGGGAATGCAGAGAGGATAGAGGGGGAATGGAGAGAGGAGAGAGTGGGAATGCAGAGAGGAGAGAGGGGGAATGGAGAGAGGAGAGAAAGGGAATGGAGAGTCAAGAGGGGGGGATGGAGAGAGGTGTGTGTGTGTGTGTGTGTGTGTGTGTGTGTGTGTGTGTGTGTGTGTGTGTGTGTGTGTGTGTGTGTGTGTGTGTGTGTGTGTGTGTGTGTGTGTGTGTGTGTGTGTGTGTGTGTGTGTGTGTGTGTGCGTGCGTGCGTGCGAGTGAGTGAGTGAGTGAGAGAAATCTCAGGAGCGGCAGAGAAAGCGCTTTGCCCTTTGTACCGGCGACCATTGTCATTTGGGATGGGGATGTAGTATGTGGAAAGGGACCTGGCTCCTCTGCCAACTACAGTTCATGTGTGTGTGTGCTTATCACAATGCCCCTCCCTACCCCCTACCACCTCTTAAACTGGGGGAGGGTCACAGACTAAGAATACTCTCCCATCTGCCCACAGCTGTTTATATCAACAGGTGTGTGCGTCAGCAGAGAGTGTGTGTGCTGTGAAGCTGTGATACTCCCTGCTGGAATGGTTAAGTGTACAGTATGTTAATGCCCATTTGTTAAACAGCTTCGTCCTCCAGGGTGTGCAGAGGCTGCCAAGCGTTCACATTCTATTAGAATCACGTGGGTTGAATGAGGTAAAGGGACCTTACATAAAGTGTCTAGTGTACTGACTGGGTCTAACTATATGCGTGTCTGTGTGTCCGCAGGTTCTTCGTATTATGACAACGTGCGGCCGTTGGCCTATCCTGACTCAGACGCTGTGCTCATCTGCTTTGACATCAGTCGCCCAGAGACTCTGGACAGTGTTCTGAAGAAGGTCGGTATCTACCTCCTCCTCTTCCTCCTTTCCCTCACCTTCCTCCTCCACCACCCCCCCTTCCTCTTCCTCCTCTTCCTCCTCATCACAACCAGGGTATGTAAACAACATGCCCTGCCATTAGAGAACGTTCTCTATTAACATTCTCATCCAAACTGCTCTGCCTCCCCTTCTCATATAGAGTTCCCATGCTATCTATAGCCAGCACACATTCTGACCCGTCAACAATAGAATAATGTCACAATGGGGGTAAGAGCTACCCCCTTTATCCCCATGAAACCAGCAGGGCTACTTGACCCCTTGACCCCTATTGGAATGAGAGGTCAGACTAGAGAATGAGAGGAGGCCCTGGAGCCCGGTTTGGGTGGGATTTGAAGTGGAGCTCCAGCAATGGCAGATTAGCTTTGCAACAACCAATCAAAGAGCAGCTGTTTAAGGAGACAGAGTATTTATGTGAATCTGGGCATTTATGGGACTTTCATATTAAGTGAGAAGCCAGGACAGATGCTGATAGTTAACGTTTTTACCGTGGCTTTTGGGTGTGATATGTTGATACTGGGCTTGGGAAGGGAACCAGGCAGAGTGTGGTAAGGTGTGGAGGTGGGGTGGTGATGTGGTCATGGGAATGTTTTACAGCTATTCTCATGAGAGAGTTTGTGTGCGTCAGTAAATTTGTTACATTACACATTTAAAACAGTGTGTGTGTGTGTGTTTGTGTCATGTAAACCAGTCTCGCTGGCCCTCAGCGGTCTCTCAGTAGTCCTCCATCTTGAGGCCATGTGTGGTGCGTCTCTTTGAAGGTCTCCTCCTGTGAGCTCAGGACCTTGTAAAAGACATTCCCATGGCGGCTCTGTTGACGTGTTTAGTGGTCTGAGGGGAGCTGGTAAAACACGCCCCACCCACAGGCTCTGTAGAGCTAACCCACACGACACCTTGGTTCTACCCGCCCGTCTCAGTCTCAGAGTTCCGTGCCCCCGTCTGTCGACATGGCTTGTGGTTTTCCCATGAATCCCTTTGGTAGGGGGTGGCCATGACCCCTTGACCCCTAGCTGTGGCTCCATTAATTTTTAAAACCTGGGTGCGAATGGAAACCTGTTGCCCAATCACCGTCTCAAATTAGACTCTTGACCTCTGTGACCTTGCCTGTCACCAAGGTCATCAGATGACAGGAGCGGGAGGGGATTGAGAATGGGGGTGCAACGTGGTTGGATGGTATAGAAGAGATGGGGGTGGAGCATGGGTGGGGGGGGTCAAAGGTTGTTTAACTCTTGACGGATGGCTGCACACCCCTGCATTCTGCATGTGGCTCCTGGTTGATTTCAGACATGGTGGGTGTTTTGGGGAGGGGGGGTGTTATTTGGTATTTGTGTGGCAGAAGGGAGGCAGAATGTATTTTCCAGCTGAAGCCTGAACGATGACATTTAATCTCACAGGGTGTTGTTTCAACTGGACTGCACAGGGTTTTCTGTTCTGTACTCTACCTAAAATAGCTCTATTGACTCAAGCCTGCGTGTAGAAAGAAATTAAATTAATCTCATTGTATTATATCACACAGAAATCTCTCTCCTCCATTTCTATTGGATTGGTAAGTCTTATCCAAACCACTCAATTGGCAAAGAGAATTTAGAGCTCATTGAAACAGCTTCCCTATTATTGTGAAATGATAGATTCCTCTGAGGTCTAATCATAGATCTGCGTATTCATCTAACTCGTGAAGCTATATTGGGAGACTCACACAAATACACAGGGAACAGAACAGAGGTCTCACAGGGAGACCGCGGAAGCAAAGTCATTCATTTACATGAATTTAGACTAATCAGAGAACATAATGTCTATTACAGAGAGATTTAGGTGAGACAAAGAAACGGTTCATCCTCTTTGCTTAACAGGGGCCAGGGTCAACCCTCTTCCTCTATGAGCTAAGTGGCCTGGGTAGAGTCCTGGGTGTCGCAGGCCAGGGTAGTTTGGGTCAGAGAATGTAAAGGTCCTCTGTGTGGAGTCATTACACTGTTTTCATAGGAATGTCCTGCTGGTGAGGTGAATGATGAGTGCTGCTGGCTATTTACTGATGCTCTTTCTTTCTTTCTGTCTGTCTGTCTGTCTGTCTGTCTGTCTGTCTGTCTGTCTGTCTGTCTGTCTGTCTGTCTGTCTGTCTGTCTGTCTGTCTGTCTGTCTGTCTGTCTGTCTGTCTGTCTGTCTGTCTGTCTGTCTGTCTGTCTGTCTGTCTGTCTGTCTGTCTGTCTGTCTGTCTGTCTGTCTGTCCCAGACCTGGATCAAATACTGATCTCGGTCCAATTGAGGTGTGCTTGAGTTGGCTTGGAATTTGCAAAAAACGAAATAAATGAGAGCTCTAGTATTTGACATGTACTGTATTTGTATTAGGTTTCAACTGTCTGTCTACCTCTCTCTTTCTGTTTCTTCGTTAACCTCTGTCTGTCTGTATGTCTGCCTGTCTGTATGTCTGCCTGTCTGTCTGCCTGCCTGTATGTCTGTCTGCCTGTATGTCTGCCTGTCTGTATGTCTGCCTGTCTGTATGTCTGCCTGTCTGTCTGCCTGCCTGTATGTCTGTCTGCCTGTATGTCTGACTGTCTGTATGTCTGCCTGTCTGTATGTCTGCCTGTCTGTATGTCTGCCTGTCTGCCTCTCTCTTTATGTGTCCTTGTTAACATGCTCCTGTCTGTGTGCCCATCCCACAGTGGCAGGGGGAGACCCAGGAGTTCTGTCCCAATGCCAAGGTGGTTCTGGTGGGTTGTAAGCTGGACATGAGGACTGACGTGGGCACCCTGAGAGAGCTGTCCAAGCAACGCCGCATCCCCATCACACACGAACAGGTGGGCAGAGGGAGAGCAGCGGGGAAAGGATGGAGGGAGGAAGAAATGAAAGAGGAAAACAGAGCAGGAAGGAGACGAGTTATAACCCTTCAAATTATAATGAGACACGCAGGGGAGAAGAGAGAGACAGAGCCGACCCATTGTCAAACTAGCTTTAACCCTTAACCCAGCGTTGATGTAGCCACCCACAGTTGCTATATCAACGCGCACACATACATTATGTACATATTACCCGATACAACGAAACACACCGAAGCAGACATTTTGCAGAGGTTGGCGTTCTGACTCTAATATGCCGGGTTTAGGGGGTGGCAGGGTGGGGGGGTGGGTATGTATAGGATTTATGTCTCAGAAGTTGAGCCACATTTTACTCGGAGATGAAATATTCATGCAGATTTTGGGATTTTGAAACGGTGGAATGAATAGAAAAACAAACTTTGATAAACAAGGCCTTTTATCGCACGCTACCACATCCTCTAATCTAGGGACATGGTAATGATGGAGGGAACACTACCACATCCTCTAATCCAGGGACATGGTAATGATGGAGGGAACACTACCACATCCTCTAATCCAGGGACATGGTAATGATGGAGGGAACACTACCACATCCTCTAATCCAGGGACATGGTAATGATGGAGGGAACACTACCACATCCTCTTAGCCAGGGACATGGTAATGATGGAGGGAACGCTACCACATCCTCTAATCCAGGGACATAGTAATGATGGAGGGAACACTACCACATCCTCTAATCCAGGGACATGGTAATGATGGAGGGATCACTACCACATCCTCTAATCCAGGGACATGGTAATGATGGAGGGATCACTACCACATCCTCTAATCCAGGGACATGGTAATGATGGAGGGAACACTACCACATCCTCTAATCCAGGGACATGGTAATGATGGAGGGAACACTACCACATCCTCTAATCCATGGACATGGTAATGATGGAGGGAACGCTACCACATCCTCTAATCCAGGGACATGGTAATGATGGAGGGAACACTACCACATCCTCTAATCCAGGGACATGGTAATGATGGAGGGAACACTACCACATCCTCTAATCCAGGGACATGGTAATGATGGAGGGAACACTACCACATCCTCTAATCCAGGGACATGGTAATGATGGAGGGAACACTACCGCATCCTCTAATCCAGGGACATGGTAATGATGGAGGGAACACTACCACATCCTCTAATCCAGGGACATGGTAATGATGGAGGGAACGCTACCACATCCTCTAATCCATGGACATGGTAATGATGGAGGGAACACTACCGCATCCTCTAATGTAGGGACATGGTAATGATGGAGGGAACACTACCACATCCTCTTAGCCAGGGACATGGTAATGATGGAGGGAACACTGATGCTGGTAGGGAAAAAGGGAGGAGGTGATAAACTGGTCAGCAAATCTGCGAAATAGTCAGCATTTTACGTGTTTCTCTTCTAATGCTCCCTGAAATACACAGAGTGGAGGCTGGCTGTGATCTGGCTGTGGGCTGGTTGTGGGCTGGCTGTGGGCTGGCTGTGGGCTGGCTGTGATCTGGCTGTGATCTGGCTGTGGGCTGGCTGTGGGCTGGCTGTGATCTGGCTGTGGGCTGGTTGTGGGCTGGTTGTGGGCTGGCTGTGGGCTGGCTGTGATCTGGCTGTGATCTGGCTGTGGGCTGGCTGTGGGCTGGCTGTGATCTGGCTGTGATCTGGCTGTGGGCTGGCTGTGGGCTGGCTGTGATCTGGCTGTGGGCTGGTTGTGGGCTGGTTGTGGGCTGGTTGTGGGCTGGCTGTGGGCTGGCTGTGATATGGCTGTGATCTGGCTGTGGGCTGGCTGTGATCTGGCTGTGTTCTGGCTGTGGGCTGGCTGTGATCTGGCTGTGGGCTGGCTGTGGTTGGACACGGGGGCAAAAACCAGATCCATGTCCCCCAAAAAGCAACAGGAAAGAAACAAGACATGTCAATAAAATAGACAAACAAAATATAGAGTTGGACACCATTAAGCTCTTGGACAATGTTTCAGAGGCTCATGTTAGGGCTATTGTGTTTTTGTTCTACGTCATACTCTATTTCTGTCTGAGGCAGCTACTGTACTGTACTGTTCTGACCTGTCTATAATTGCGAGGGAATCTGTCACATACAGTACAAGCGCCAGGCAGGCTCCCAACAGCCAACTTTTGCTGATCTAATCCAATATCCCCCAGCTTGTTATCCTGTTGTTGATCTCTAATTGAATTCCGGTAGCAGAGTTGAGGAGTCACAGGTGAGGTGACCAGAGGGTGAACTCTACACATTACACACTCATCTGGCCACGATCTGATAAAGCTTTGCTGCTTGTCAGGCCCATCTCCCCCTCTCTCTTTTGCTCTCTCTCTCCCTTCCTTAATCTCTCTCCCTCCCTTAATCTCTCGCCTATCACTCTATCTCCCTCCCTCCCTCCCTCTCAATCTCTCTCTTTCTCGCTCTCTCCCTTCCTTAATCTCTCTCCCTTCCTTAATCTCTCTCCCTCCCCCTCAATCTCTCTCTCTCCCCTCCCTCGCTACCTCCCTCCCTCCCTTCTCTAAATCGTTGGTTCCACCTAATAGAGACTCTTCCTGTGACTGTGTAAGGAAGGAGTCTTGATAAGATCACACCAGGCCTGTGGTTCTGAAAGGCCCCATCTGTGTGTGAGTGAGTGTAATTCCCAGAGAGGGCCATTGGAGTTCTATTGTACCGCCTTCTCATCTGGTACTGCATTAGTGCCGGGCTGTCCCCGTACGACTCTGGGTGTGAAGACAAACCAAAGTAAAACAGGGAAACAGACTTCATCCGGACCAGGCATAATCCAATGCAGAATAAGGAGATATAGCCAGAAAGGAGAGGGCAAATACAGTACCATAGAATTCTAAACTGAAACTTCATCCATTCAACGTATCCTTTCAGTCAGTGAGCTTTGCTAACACTGGACCTGGGTTGAAGCAGGCAGTACACAGTGCCAGGCAGGCTTTGGACAGACAGTTAGTTTCTCCTCTCTAGTCTCCAATACATATACATGTACCAGACAATGGGAGGACAACTCTGGCCCAATGAGCTCTCTGTGGTGGGCTTTCTGCTCAGTTTAAACAGCAACACCAGAACTTGGCAGGAGAAAGAGGAGAGAGACAGAGTGAGAGACAGAGAGAGAGAGAGAGAGAGAGAGAGAGAGAGAGAGAGAGAAATAGTGAAACAGAGAGCGAAAGAGAGACAGAGAGAGAGAGACAGAGTGAGAGCCATAGAGAGACAAAAAGATAGAGCAAGAGAGAGACAGCGAGACTGAGCGAGAGAGAGAGAGACACCGCACGAGAGCCATAGAGAGAGAGCGAGAGAGACCGAGCGAGAACCGTAGAGAGAGCGCGAGAGAGACACAGCGAGATAGAGCGAGAGAGAGACAGGGCGATAGAGAGAGAGAGACCAAGAGAGAGACAGAGAGAGCGAAAGAGAGAGGGAGAGACCGAGAGACAGAGAAAGTGAGTCATGGATTATTCATTAGATGTAGGGCAGATTCAACTGTCTGCACTGTAGCCATTATGTTTAGACCAGCAGCATCTCTGTATTTTGTATTTTTTTGTATTTATTATGGATCCCCATTAGCTGCTGCCAAGGCTACTCTTCCTGGGGTCCAGCAAAATGAAGGCAGTTTATACAATTTTAAAAACATTACAAATCATTCACATATTTCACAACACACTGTGTGCCCTCAGGCCCACACTCCACCACTACCACATATCTACAGTACCAAATCCATCTGTGGCTCCTGCTTGTATCTCACTACAGTAATGTGAGATCATTGGTGCTCGGTTATGGCACATTAACTGTCATTGTACCTCAAGAATAACAATAGATACATGTACACTACTGTTCAAAAGTTTGGGGTCACTTAGAAATGTCCTTGTTTTTTAAAGAAAATCACATTTTTATGTCCATCAAAATAACATCAAATTGATCAGAAATAGTGTAGACATGGCTAATGTTGTAAATGACTATTGTCGCTGGAAACGGCTGATTTGTTATTGAATATCTACATACATAGGCCCATTATCAGCAACCATCACTCAGCAACCAATGACACGTTGTGTTAACTAATCAAAGTTGATCATTTTAAAAGGCTAATTGATCATTAGAAAATTGAGCAAGAGGACAAGTACATTAGAAGACCAGCATCCCAGAGTCACCTCTTCACTGTTGACGTTCAGACTGGTGTCTTGCGGGTACTATTTAATACAGCTGCCAGTTGAGGACTTGTGAGGCGGCTGTTTCTCAAACTAGACACGCTAATGTACTTGTCTTCTTGCTCAGTTGTGCACCGGGGCCTCCCACTTCTCTTTCTATTCTGGTTAGAGCCAGTTTGCACTGTTCTGTGCAGGGAGTAGTACACAGCGTTGTACGAGATATTCCGTTTCTTGGCAATTTCTCGCATGGAATAGCCTTCATTTCTCAGAACAAGAATAAACTGACAAGTTTCAGAAGAAAGTTATTTGTTTCTGGCCATTTTGAGCCTGTAATCAAACCTACAAATGCCGACGTTCCAGATACTCAACTTGTCTAAAGAAGGCCAGTTTTATTGCTTCTTTAATCAGAACAACAGTTTTCAGCTGTGATAACATAATTGCAAAAGGGTTTTCTAATGATAAATTAGCCTTTTAAATTGATAAACTTGGATTAGCAAACACAACGTGCCATTGGAACACAGGCGTGATGTGATGGTTGCTGATAATGGGCCTCTGTACGCCTATGTAGATATTCCATAAAAAATCTGCTGTTTCCAGCTACAATAGTCATTTACAACATTAACAATGTCTACATTGTATTTCTGATACATTTGATGTTATTTTAATTGACAAAAAAAGTGATTTTCATTCAAAAACAAGGACATTTCTAAGTGATCCCAAACTTTTGAACAGTAGTGTACATGTACAAGACAATTGGAGGAAAACTCTGACCCACTGAGCTCCCTGTGGTGGGCTTTCTGCTCATTTTAAACAGCCACACCAGAACTTGGCAGAAGAGACAGAGAGACCGAGAGAGAAACAGAGAGAGCGAGAGAGAGAGAGAGAGAGATATTTACAATACTGGAAAAACGAAACAAAATCCCAAAGCCGACTAAATTGCTATCTGACCCTAAACAGAGAATATGAATTGGCTGATTATCTCTACTCTGTCAGAGATACGAAGCAGAGACAGATCCTTACCAAGTACAGGCTGAGTGACCACCGATTGGCAATAGAAACCGGCAGACATAAAAAGACATGGCTACCCAAAGAGGAGCGTGTATGTGGTCACTGCATGACAGGGGAGGTAGAGACAGAGATGCACTTTCTCCTTTACTGTGATAAATATTCCTCACAAAGAGATTCATTATTCACAGAAATGACTACATATATTCCAAATTTTTATAAATTGAACCCAGAGGAAAAATTAGGAATACTCATGGGCGAAGGAGCAATGACTCCTCTTGCAGCCAAATATGTATTTTCCTGCCATAGCCTGAGGGACACTGAATAATAACATCTGCATAGTAAACAGTAACTTACGTATTATTACTATTATTGTTATGACTATAATTATTCATGTTTATCATTCCAAATATGGGTGGTAATGGTAGTGATAACAGTTTAGTGATGGTAGTAGTAGTCGTAGTAATGATGATTGTAGTTGTAGTACTGATATAAAGAAGAAGATGACCGTTATTTAGTTATAAGTTAGTTATAGTTTCATTTTCCATAATTTGATTTTATATTTATTACATTTCTACTATTGACTGTTACCATTTTATTGTTATTATTTTTGTATTTAATTTTGTATTATTATTTACTACCATTTGATATGATTATTTACTATCATTTATAATTTTGTTACAATGTATATTGTATACATTGTTGCTTTGGCAATATTGACACAATGTTTTTCATGCCATTAAAGCAGCTTGAATTTGAGAGAGAGAGAGATACAGAGGGACAGTGACCGAGCGGCAGACCGAGAGAGAGACCGAGAGAGACAGAGAGAGAGACACAGAGAGCAAGAGAGAGAGACCGAGAGGGACAGAGAGAGAGAGAGAGAGACAGAGGGAGAGAGTCATGGATTATTCATTAGATGTAGGGCAGGTTCAACTGCAGCTGCATCTGCACTGTAGACATGATGTTTAGACCAGCAGCATCTCTGTGGCTCCTGCTTGTATCTTACTACAGTGATGTGAGATCATTGGTGCTCGGTTATGGCACATTAACTGTCATTGTACCTCAAGAAGAACAGTAGATACTATTCACAACAGCAGGATGTTGTTGATGATATTATGTTCTTGATGTTGTTGATGATGTTATTGATGTTGTTGATGATGATGTTGTTGATGTTGTTGTTGATGATGGTGTTCTTAAAGTTGTTGATGATGATGTTCTTGATGTTGTTGTTGATGATGTTGTTGATGTTGTTGATGATGATGATGTTGTTGATGATGTTTTTGATGATGATGTTCTTGATGTTGTTGTTGATGATGATGATGTTCTTGATGTTGATGATGATGATGATGTTCTTGATGTTCTTGATGATGATGTTCTTGATGTTCTTGATGATGATGTTCTTGATGTTGTTGATGTTGTTGTTGATGATGTTTTTGATGATGATGTTCTTGATGTTGTTGTTGATGATGATGATGTTCTTGATGTTGATGATGATGTTCTTGATGTTCTTGATGATGATGTTCTTGATGTTGTTGTTGATGATGTTCTTGATGTTGTTGTGGATGATGATGTTCTTGATGTTGTTGTTGATGATGATGTTCTTGATGTTGTTGTTGATGATGATGTTCTTGATGTTGTTGATGATGATGTTCTTAATGACGATGTTCTTGATGTTGATGATGATGTTGTTCTTAATGTTGTTGTTGTTGATGATGTCTTGACATTGTTGATGATGATGTTCTTGATGTTGTTGTTGTTGATGATGTTTTTGATGATGCTGTTCTTGATGTTGTTGATGATGATGATGATGATGTTCTTGATTTTGTTGTTGTTGATGATGATGTTCTTGATGCTGCTGTTGACGGTGATGTTATTGATGTTGTTGATGATGATGTTCTTGATGATGATGTTCTTGATGATGATGTTCTTGATGTTGTTGTTGATGATGATGTTCTTGATGTTGTTGTTGATGTTCTTGATGTTGTTGATGATGATGTTCTTGATGTTGTTGATGATTGTCTCTAAACCCCTCCTTCCTCTCCTCCCTCCCCTCAGGGTAGTGGGTTGGCCCGTCAGATAGGTGCGGTAGCCTACGTGGAGTGCACTTCAAAGGTGTCGGAGAACAGTGTACGGGACGTGTTCCACATCACCACGCTGGCGTCTGTGCGGCGGCCACAGAAGCCTCAGCTGAAACGCAGCAGCTCCCGCCGGGGCCTGAAACGGGTGTCCCAGCTGCCCCTGCCCCCCCTGCCCGGTCGGACTGATACCCTGGATCCTGCCCCTGTCATGCAGAAGGACCGGGCCAAGAGCTGTGTGCTCATGTAGAGACCCACCAAGACAAATATATATATATATATATATATATATATATATATATATATATATATATATATATATATATATATGTACATACATACAGTACAGTATGATACACAGAAATATATGACAGAATGAGGAACTCTATTTATTGGTTTTGTTTTGTTCAATTTAATTTTATCTTTTAAAGAAATCCTCTATTATTCTCGTTTTGCACTGCTGAGGAACAAGGACAAAAAACGAAAAAATATGCTTTCGTGTGTGTTTGCGAATCTTTTTGGAGCTGTTTACATTTTTTTTTTTTGACTGATGGACGGTGAAGTGGACTGGTTCTCTCGAGACGAAGTCTCAGGGTGGAGAGAGGAGAGGAGGGAAATAGGAAGTGCTGCATGGTCCTGGGGTAGGGTTTGTGGAGTGCACTGACTGGGGGATCAATCCTTCACACAAGGACAGCACAACAGCCATCTTTACTGGACGGCTGGAGGAGAAGACTTTCATTCTGTGGAGAAGGTAGTGGAGGAGTTGAATCAGGAAGATGGAACAAGAAACTTCTCAGTGGACAATGGACATGGTTGCTGTCGCTATGCTATATTGTGTTGATACTAGAGGTCGACAATTATAATTTTTCAACGCAGATACCGATGCCGATTATTGGAGGACCAAAAAAAGCCGATCCCAGTTAATCGGCCGATTTAATTTTTTTTTGTAATAATGACAATTTCAACAATCCTGAATGAACACTTATTTTAACTTAATATAATACATCAATAAAATTAATTTAGCCTCAAGTAAATAATGAAACATGTTCAATTTGGTTTAAATAATGTTCAAAAAAATGTTGGAGAAGAAAGTAAAAGTGCAACATGTGCTATGTAAGACAGCTAACGTTTCAGTTCCTTGCTCAGAACATGAGAACATATGAAAGCTTGTGGTTCATTTTAACATCAGTCTTCAATATTCCCAGGTAAAAAGTTTTAGGTTGTAGTTATTATAGGAATTATAGGACTATTTCCCTCTATACCATTTGTATTTCATTAACCTTTGACTATTGGATGTTCTTATAGGCACTTTAGTATTGCCAGTGTAACAGTATAGCTTCCGTCCCTCTAGTTAGCGCGCGCTAACTAGCTAGCCATTTCACTTCAGTTACACCAGCCTCATCTCGGGAGTTGATAGGCTTGAAGTCATAAACAGCACAATGTTTGACGCACAACGCACGAAAGTGCTGTTTGCAAAACAGTACTGTTTGCTGGCAAAACGCACAAAAGTGCTGTTTGAATTAATGTTTATACGCCTGCTTCTGCCTTCCACCACTCAGTCAGATACTTGTATGCTTGTATGCTCAGTCAGATTATATGCAACGCAGGGCACGCTAGATAATATCTAGTAATATCATCAACCATGTGTAGTTAACTAGGGATTATGATTGATAATTTTTTATGAGATAAGTTTAATGCTAGCTAGCAACTTACCATGTCTTACTGCATTCGTGTAACAGGCAGTCTCCTTGTGGAGTGCAACGAGAGAGAGGCAGGTCGTTATTGCGTTGGACTAGTTAACTGTAAGGTTGCAAGATTGGTTCCCCCGAGCTGACAAGTTGAAAATCTGTCGTTCTGCCCCTGAACAAGGCAGTTAACCCACCGTTCCTAGGCCGTCATTGAAAATAAGAATGTGTTCTTAACTGACTTGCCTAGTTAAATAAAGGTATAACATTTTAAAATTAAAATATCGGCAAATCGGGGCCCAAAATACAGATTTCCGATTGTTATGAAAACTTGAAATCGGCCCTAATTAATCGGCCATTCCGATTAATCAGTCGACCTCTAGTTGATACTTCCTGTTGCCATATATGAGAATAGAAACGTGTAAAAAAAGAAATGCTGAAAAGGGACTCGTATTGAGTGGGTAAATGATGGGAGTAGGTCAGACAGACAGAAATACAGTAGTCAGTTTGACATTGCTTTTGTAACCAGACAGAGTTAACAACATGAAGAATGTGTGGAGTTTTCTTTAGATCATTCGAACCACAAGTGCTTTCTAGAAAAAGTCACTTTACATATCTGTTTTCGTAATAATTTAACACTATTCAATGCGTCAACTCAGATCATGTCAACTTGATTCACTGAAGCTATTGCTGTTGTCGTTATGTTAAGATGTTACTTTGTGGGAAATATAGTGGTCAAATGTTAGGGCTATTTTACTGTATTTTCACATACTCTAAAAATCTCAAATAAAGCAACAGCTTGACTGTAGGGAGAAGAGACTACCTCTCTGACCCATGTCTCTTCATTGTGTTTGAGAAGACATCAGTGCTGTCAGTCACTAACATTACATACACTGCTGCTTAAAAAGTATGTCAACCCCTTGTGCAAATACAGATTTTTAAAGTTTTTACCATGAAATCTTCATTTAATCAGAACCAGTCTTTTTGATCTGACATATGTTGGTGTAGAGAAAAGCATGCATGTAGTAGAAGAACAAAATGAAAAAATAATTACTGCAGGTGCAAAAATAAGTGAACCCCAGGTTGCATTGGTTAAATCAAGCAGGTAAGTAGAATCTGGTGGGTAAACAATTAGGTACCACATGAACCAATCAAAAGGAGAGATCGTTAGGAAAGAGTTTGGGCGGGATTCTGACAAGTAGAGATCAGAAACCTGGTCAGTTTGGTGTTACCCATCTCGGTGAATACAAAGCACACCATGCGGAGAGGAAAGGAGATCTCAGAGGACATCAGGACGAGGGTAGTGAGAGCACATCAGTCTGGGGTTATAAAATCCTCTCAAAAAGATTTGAGCTCCATCGGTCCACTGTTCTGCAAATACTTTACAAATGGAGAGCATTTAACATGACAGCAACTCGACCTAGGAGTGGACGCCCTTCCAAAATATCCCCAAGAGCCACCAGAACAACAAAAAAATTGTGTGAAAGCCAACCCAAACATAACTTCTAGAGATTTGCAGACCTCCCTTGTTGCATCTCAGGTAACATGCTTCAACAATAAGAACACTGAATCAAAATGCTATTGATGGATGGGTTGCTCGGAAGAAGCCTCTGCTGCCAAAAAAGAACCAAATTGCCTGTCTTAACTATGCCAGAGACCACCTGGACAAACCTGAAGGTTTCTGGAAGTCCATTCTCTGGACCCATTAGTCCAAAATTGACCTTTTTGGTCACAATCGACACCGCTAGGTTTGGTGAAAACCCAACACTGCCTACCACCAAAAGAACCTTATCCCAACAGTCAAGCATGGTGGTGGGAATGTCAAGATCTGGGGCTGCTTTTCCTCCTCTTGACCTGGACGACTTCCAACGAGACAACGACCCAGAGCATTCAAGCAAATCTTCCAAAGAATGGCTCAGCAGAAAGAAGCTTTGTGTTTTGGATGGGCCAAGTCAAAGTCCTGACCTAAATCCAATTGAGATGCTGTGGCAATACCTGAAGTGGGCATGCCAGACACCCCTCAAACCTCACTTGGCTGAGTCCTGTAAGGAGGAGTGGGCAAAAATCCCTAAAAACAGATGTCAGAGACTGACTGACTGGCTATAGGTGATGTTTACTCCAAGTTATCGCTGCTAGTGGAGGTGCCACAAGCTATTGACTGAAGGGGTTCACATATTTGTGGACACATCAAATCTGAGTTTCTGTTAAATAAACCACTTTTGTTAAATAAACAATGAAAATATTTTTGTTTGTTTGTTTCTGTCATTTACTTGGAATGTCTTTATTACGAATTGGGGTTTAGATAAGGATTTGATGTATGTTTTATACCAAAATAATGACCGGCACTGTAGGGTTCACATACTTTCAAGCAGCACTGTAACTAGTCTGTCCCACTGGGCACAGATGTCAATTCAACATCTATTCCACATTGGTTCAATGTAATTTTGTTGAAATGTTGTGGAAACCAGGTTGATTCAACCAGTGTGTGCCCAGTGGGGTGTGATCATCTTCTTGTTATTACTCAGCCCAAACAGATGAATGTTAGATCTAACCCCCCAATTCAGCTCCATTAATTATTCACGCTGTTAAAATCAAGTGCTTTGTAACATCAACTAGTAGCAACTGAGCTGCCACCAACGAGAAGGAGACGAAACCTTAACTTTGCTGGAGTTTTGAAACACATCATCCTGAGATGTTTTGAAACATTACATGGTATGTTGTATCACCCCCTTTTTTGTATTTTACTCCCTTTTTCATGATATCCAATTACGATCTTGTCTCATCGTTGCAACTCCCCAACAGGCTCAGGAGAGGCGAAGGTCGAGTCATGCCTCCAAAACACTCGGGAGGCCCCGTTGTAACACCTTTTAATCAATTTGTTGTGGAACACTTTGCTAGGGACTGAGAGCCTACCGGAAAAGGTTGAAAACACCATTTTTGTGTTTCGAGTTCGTTTAGTGCAATTAGACATCTTCTCTTTTGGTTTAATTTCCTCACTTTTTATTGTTGTACTTTTCACCCCTTTTTTCTGTCCAATTGTTAGTTAGTCTCTGCAACTCCCCTACAGACTCAGGGGAGGCAAAGGTTGAGAGCCATGCATCCTCCGAAACACGACCCTGCCAAGCCACACTGCTTACTTAACTCAGAAGCCAGTCGCACCAAATTGTCGGAGGAAACACCATACAGCTGACAACCGAGGTCAGCTTGCAGGCGCCTGGCCCGCCACAAGGAGTCACTAAAGTGCGATGGGACAAGGAAATCCCAGCCGGCCAACCCCTCACCTAACCCGGACAACACTTGGCCAATTGTGTGCCGCCTCATGGGTCTCCCGGTTGTGGCCGGCTGTGATGCAGCCTCTGATCGAACCCGGGTCTGTAGTGACACCTTAAGCACTGTGATGCAGTGCCTTAGACCGCTGCGCCACTCAGGAGGCCCTGTTTCCTCTCCTTAAAGCTTCTTAACACTATTATGGTGTTTCAAATCCTGTCTAGTGCAGAATTAGATCACTTTTTCGGAAGTATTTTAAAACATTGATTTATGTATTTGGTAATTTGCAAGTTTAACCCATTTTGGCAGGCATTGTTGAGCAGTGCTAAATCCACTAGCAGTAACTAGAGGTTTTACAACAAGCATCCTCTAAAAACAGAACCACGTGGCAAGATAGGAAGGAGATTAAAAAATACTTACATTTTGAGCAACATATTAAGGTGGTTTTATTCATTATATTTATTTAGGCTATAATGCTTTCTGTGTATCAAAACACTTACATTGGGTTTACATTCAAACACCCTCCAAACACCTGTTCTAAGCTCAGGTGTACTACTTTTTGTGGCTTCATTACGCAATCATGGTGTTTTGAGTCTTTCTATTTTTACAGTGAACAATAAGCCATGTATCAAACCTCACCAGGTGTTAATCATAAGAGATTCCGGGCAGATCCCTCTGGTTACTTGTTAGCGCTATGCCTATAAGCATCTATTGGACGTCGTCAAGGTTACCACCACCATCATTGCACTATTTCCTCATCAAAAAGTCAAAACAGTCATGCTGCCTTCGAGGTGAGTCAGGTTGACAAGGCAACACACAGCTCACTGAATTAACTAAAGCAAAACAACACAATGTTTTGTTCATATTTAAATGAGTCACCACATGCTGCTTCTTAACCCGGGGTGAGAGGAGCTTCGACTGTACTCAAAGTGACAGCTGACATCACGTGCATGTTGTACTCGTCTCTGAGGAAAACATTTTGTCATCAGTTTGACCCTTCACGTCTTGAGTTATTTTTCCCTGCATGCACCTGTAAACCAAGCTGTAGGCCAGGGCAGCCATGGCTTCCCTGTCTGCCTGCTGGTCTGTGTGACATTCCAAACATGACAGGGTGTTGGGGAGCAGGCAGACTGTTGACCAGACAGTGTGTGGCTGGAGGTCGGAGTGGACACTCAGTCTCTGTCACCACATTGTGGCCCTGTCCTGGCCTGACTTAATACATTTCCTCTATGTGTGTCTGTCACTGCTGCTGTCACACACTGTAAAAAGAAACGTGTAACTTACAATTGTAATGCGTCCAGCTGCAAGAGGACTGTGAGTTTGCTCCTCTCACCCCGGGTCTTCCAAAATAATCGTGTTGAGCAAACTCACATCACAAATGTTGTGTGGGAATTTTTATTGAGCAAATTCACAATCCGATTGCAGCTGGTTGCGTTACAATTGTACGTTTAATCAACATATTTTATTATTATTTACAAGCCCCAGACCACCAGGCAACCTCCAAAGCTCCCAATTACACTCAGAGGGCAAAGAGTTGCAAAAGAGCAAATTAGGTGGAGTGTATTTATGGAGGACAAAAAAGGTTAAGACCAGGCATGGGCAATTATTTTCCATGGAGGGCCACATAAGAATATATTTTTGCCATCGCGGGTCAGAATCATAATACAGGATTATACATCATGTGTATGACTGTGTTGACAGATATATCTACTGTAAATCACGTCCAGATATGCTACTTATTTTACTTTTTTAACATGCACAGAAATAAACCACATCCATATTCTCATTTTGGCAGGTATTTTCATTATTTAACAGGCAATGAACTACACGGAGGGAAAAGTACACTGTGCATTCAGCACCACGGACAGAATGTGTATGCACAAAAACACAAGAATGAGAGCTCAACATTACATTTAAACTACTCAATCAGTGTGAGGAGTGAAGTCTCTGATGGGCATTGACTCGAGCAGTGAAGTCAGGTATAGTTTCTGTCGGTGAGTCAGTAAGAGATGATCTGTGCCTTGACTTGCTATAATTCATCACTGAAAATGTCTTTTCACATACATAGGTTGACCCAAACACTACAAACGTCTTCTGAGCATGACTCCTAATCTTTGGAAAGTTTTGTTCATCAAGAGATGCATAGAACCTCGTCAGTGACATTGTTTTGAGTAGTTCTCCAATCACTGCATCAGACTGAAGATGGATAAGTTGCAGGTCAGTGGGAGCGTTGTCCACATTGAAGGTGAAAGGAGAGGAAACCAACAGCATGTAATTTTCCAACACTTTGAAATCCTCAAAACGACAATAAAACTCACCGTTCAAAGCACACAGCAGCGAAGTATACTTCTCCCGCTGGTCATCTGATAGGGAACAGACTAGTTGTGTGGGAAGGTGGGGGAGATTGTTGGCTTCTACTTGAGTCATTTTACCATGAAGGCTGTGACAAGGCTGTACATCTGATATGCAAAAAGGCCAAAACAAAACACCCTACATTCATTGTCTACTTTCCTTTCCTTTGACATCTTTGAAAAACTATTTTTTTGTGCAATTTCTAGCTAGCAACTATTTGTAACTGTGACATGTGTCAGCCTGTCAGTCACTGTCTGTCCTCGTGCAGTTGTTACTTGTACGTGCCTTCAAAATAAATGTCCCACAAGAGGATTCGACCATATTAATGACCTAAGACTCGTATTTCTGTGTTATTATGTTATAATTAAGTCTATGATTTGATAGAGCAGTCTGACTGAGTGGTGGTAGGCACCAGCAGGCTCGTAAGCATTCATTCAAACAGCACTTTTGTGCGTTTTGCCAGCAGCTCTTTTCTGTGCTTCAACCATTGCGCTGTTTATGACTTCAATCCCATCAACTCCCGAGATGAGGCTGGTGTAACCGATGTGAAATGGCTGGCTAGTTAGCGCTAATAGCGTTTCAAACGTCAATCGCTCTGAGACTTGGAGTAGGTATTCGCTTGCTCTTCATGGGTAACGCTGCTTCGAGGGTGGCTGTTGTCGATGTGTTCCTGGTTCGAGCCCAGGTAGGGGCGAGGAGAGGGACGGAAGCTATACTGTTACATTGGCAATAATAAAGTGCCTATAAGAACATCCAGTAGTCAAAGGTATATGAAATACAAATGGTATAGAGAGAAATAGTCCTATAATTCATATAATAATTAAAACCTAAAGCTTCTTACCTGGGAATATTGAAGACTCATGTTAAAGGAACCACCAGCTTTCATATGTTCTCCTGTTCTGAGCAAGGAACTCTTACATGGCACATATTGCACTTTTACTTTATTCTCCAACACTTTGTTTTTGCATTATTTAAACCAAATTGCACATGTTTCATTATTTATTTGATGCTACATTTATTTTATTGATGTATTATATTAAGTTAAAATAAGTGTTCATTCAGTATTGTTGTAATTGTCATTATTACAAATACATTTTTAAATTTGGCCGATTTATCGGCATCTGCTTTTTTCGGTCCTCCAATATTCGGTATCGGTATCGGCGTTGAAAAATCATAATCGGTCGACCTCTAATTTAAACTAAAACTTTGCTCTGGGTTCCTCTGTATCTCCATACACTCACAGGCATTTCCCAGGCTTGTGATGTGGAGAGTTTTTTTTACAGCCGAATGTCTGGCATCTATTTCAGCAATCTGATCAGTCAGTTGGCCTTTACTGAGGAGAAGCCAGGGGGATTAGAAGTACCTTTGTTAGTTCTCCCTCTCCACTCTGTCTCTGCATACTTCACTTACTCCCCTCTCATGCTGTTAATAACAACCACTGTGAGACATACATGGTGTGTTATCTGAATTGCCATCTGACATTATTCATACAGACAACTCACTGTCTGGTGATCTGGATTGTATACATTCATGCCCAATTACTATCGGATGGTGTCCATACAGGAGGTCTAGTCACGCACTGCAGGGCCAAAAGTATGTGGACACCTGCTCATCGAACATCTCATTCCAAAATCATGGGAATTCATGTGGGGTTGGTCCCCCCTTTGCTGCTATAACAGCATCCACTCTTCTAGATGTTGGATCATTCAGCCACGAGAGCATTAGTGAGGTTGGGCACTGTGGGACTCCCAATCACGGTCGGTTGTGAAACAGCCTGGAATCGAACCCTGGTTTCTGTAGTGACGCCTCAAGCACTGAGATGCAGTTCCTTAGGCCACTGCGCCTCTTTTTGGTAGCCCGAGTAAGGCCATTCTACTGCCAATGTTTGTCTATGGAGATTTATGGATTTTATACACCTGTCAGCAACGGGTGTGGCTGAAATAGCCAAATCCACTAATGTGAAGGGGTGTCCACATGCTTTTGGCCATGTAGTGTAGCTGAATGGCCATTCATAATGACAATTTACTGTCTACATCCATTCCCAATTTGCCTGTCGATATTATCAGTAAGCTATAGCACACTGGCCAGTGTCCTGGGGGAAACCTGGACTCCTAGAAAGGAGTCAAGAGAGGTAAACACACAACGTATGAGTGCACAGGGTTTGTACATGCACACACACATACAGATGTAGGATCTTCATTTGATCACCCTGTTGCAGGAGAATGTTCCTACTATGCAGGACTTTTAAAACTTGAAGTGTATATGAGGTTTACCAAATGTTCTGAAGTTAGATTTTCCCTTAAGACAAATGTAATAACCCCAATAACAAAAATGTCCATTAAATATAATCCACATAATAATTCACATTTCCTGTTACCGCTGTAGCTAACTGGCTCAATTTAAGATCCTACATCTGTACACTGCACCTGGAAAAATAAGAAGTGCTACACAGCCACATGCCAGCCAATATATTCCAGCCAGTATATGCCAGCCAATATATTCCAGCCAGTATATGCCAGCCAATATATTCCAGCCAGTATATGCCAGCCAATATATGCCAGCCAATATATGCCAGCCAATATATGCCAGCCAGTATATGCCAGACAATATATGCCAGCCAGTATATGCCAGACAATATATGCCAGCCAGTATATGCCAGCCAATATATGCCAGCCAATATATGCCAGCCAGTATATGCCAGACAATATATGCCAGCCAGTATATGCCACCCAGTATATGCCAGCCAATATATGCCAGCCAGTATATGCCAGACAATATATGCCAGCCAGTATATGCCAGCCAATATATGCCAGCCAATATATGCCAGCCAGTATATTCCAGCCAATATATGCCAGCCAGTATATGCCACCCAGTATATGCCAGCCAATATATGCCACCCAATATATGCCAGCCAATATATGCCAGCCAATATATGCCAGCCAGTATATGCCACCCAGTATATGCCAGCCAATATATGCCACCCAATATATGCCAGCCAATATATGCCAGCCAATATATGCCAGCCAGTATATGCCAGACAATATATGCCAGCCAGTATATGCCAGACAATATATGCCAGCCAGTATATGCCAGCCAGTATATGCCAGCCAATATATGCCAGCCAATACATGTATATGCAGGCCAATATATGCCAGCCAATATATGCCAGCCAGTATATGCCAGCCAGTATATGCCAGCCAATATATGCCAGCCAGTATATGCCAGCCAGTATATGCCGGCCAGTATATGCCAGTCAATAGTCAATATTTGCCAGCCAGTATATGCCAGCCAGTATATGGCAGCCAGTATATGCCAGCCAGTATATTCCAGCCAGTATATGCCAGCCAATATATGCCAGCCAATATATGCCAGCCAGTATACGCCAGCCAATATATGCCAGACAATATATGCCAGCCAGTATATGCCAGACAATATATGCCAGCCAGTATATGCCAGACAATATATGCCAGCCAGTATATGCAAGCCAGTATATGCCAGCCAATATATGCCAGCCAATATATGCCAGCCAGTATATGCCAGACAATATATGCCAGCCAGTATATGCCACTCAGTATATGCCAGCCAATATATGCCAGCCAGTATATGCCAGACAATATATGCCAGCCAGTATATGCCAGTCAATATATGCCAGCCAGTATATGCCACCCAGTATATGTCAGCCAATATATGCCAGCCAATATATGCCAGCCAGTATATGCCAGCCAATATATGCCAGCCAGTATATGCCACCCAGTATATGCCAGCCAATATATGCCACCCAATATATGCCAGCCAATATATGCCAGCCAATATATGCCAGCCAGTATATGCCAGCCAGTATATGCCAGCCAATATATGCCAGCCAATACATGTATATGCAGGCCAATATATGCCAGCCAATATATGCCGGCCAGTATATGCCAGTCAATAGTCAATATTTGCCAGCCAGTATATACCGGCCAGTATATGCCAGCCAGTATATGCCAGCCAGTATATGCCAGCCAGTATATGCCAGCCAATATATGCCACCCAATATATGCCAGCCAATATATGCCAGCCAATATATGCCAGCCAGTATATGCCAGCCAGTATATGCCAGCCAATAAATGCCAGCCAATACATGTATATGCAGGCCAATATATGCCAGCCAATATATGCCGGCCAGTATATGCCAGTCAATAGTCAATATTTGCCAGCCAGTATATGCCGGCCAGTATATGCCAGCCAGTATATGCCAGCCAGTATATGCCAGCCTGTATATGCCAGCCAGTATATGCCAGCCAGTATATGCCAGCCTGTATATGCCAGCCAGTATATGCCAGCCAGTATATGCCAGCCAGTATATGCCAGCCAATATATGTATATGCAGGCCAATATATGCCAGCCTGTATATGCCAGCCAGTATATGCCAGCCAGTATATGCCAGCCTGTATATGCCAGCCAGTATATGCCAGCCAGTATATGCCAGCCAGTATATGCCAGCCAGTATATTTCAGCCAGTATTTTCCAGCCAGTATATGCCAGCCAGTATATTTCAGCCAGTATATGCCAGCCAGTATATGTCAGCCAGTATATTCCAGCCAGTATATGCCAGCCATTATATGCCAGCCAGTATATTCCAGCCAGTATATGCCAGCCAGTATATGCCAGCCAGTATATGCCAGCCAGTATATTCCAGCCAGTATATTCCAGCCAGTATATGCCAGCCAGTATATGCCAGCCAGTATATGCCAGCCAATATATGCCAGCCAGTATATTCCAGCCAGTATATGTCAGCCAGTATATTCCAGCCAGTATATGCCAGCCATTATATGCCAGCCAGTATATTCCAGCCTGTATATGCCAGCCAGTATATGCCAGCCAGTATATTCCAGCCAGTATATGCCAGCCATGATATGCCAGCCAGTATATTCCAGCCAGTATATGCCAGCCAGTATATGCCAGCCAGTATATTCCAGCCAGTATATGCCAGCCAGTATATTCCAGCCAGTATATGCCAGCCAGTATATTCCAGCCAGTATATGCCAGCCAGTATATGCCAGCCAGTATATGCCAGCCAGTATATGCCAGCCAAATTGCACGTCTTGAGATGAAAATCCTCCACCAGAATTTTAATCTAGAGAACTTTCCCTTGATGCCTCTTACATGTTCCAGCCGAACTAGATGGTTTCCTAACAGATGAACACAACAAAGTGGAGGCAGACCTGAGCTGGTCCCTGAGGTGGTTTAGTAATGAAAACACAGACTGTGGGGATGAATAAGCCCACGCTTTAGTGCCTAGCTCTTCTTTCCACCACCGAGTACATTCCTGCTAATTAAAACGATCCTTGTGTATATGTATGTGTTTGTGTGTGTGTGTCTGAATTAGTCAGGAGATCCACCCCTGTCAACCTTATCATCACCCCAGAAAGTTAAAGATTGACCGATACAAGTATTGATTTTCTACCTGCATATTCATTATTCTTCCATTTGTTTTCTGGGAATACACACACACACACACACACACACACACACACACACACACACACACACACACACACACACACACACACACACACACACACACACACACACACACACACACACACACACACACACACACACACACACACACACACACACACACACACACACACGTGAAGATGGGGGGTGGGGGGGTGGGGTTCTCCTCAGGCGAGATTGAGGATGAAGTGGTGGTTGGGGGTGGTGGTTAGGGGGAATGTTATGAGAATATTCAATATCTAATCTCTCATAGTGTCACACGCCAGGGAGCCATTCACTCAAGCTTATAATGAAAGACAGGTTTCTATTTCATCATTAAGGTATGCAACAAATCAGTGTTTGGGCTTGTTTTTAATTGTCTGAGACATCATTGAGGGGGAACAGATCTATTGGATTAACAGCCATATGTGTTGGATGGAGAAAGAATACTTGAACATCCATAACAGCAGATAAAGAACAGACATTTACTGTACACAACCTAAAACATAATTGATGCCTCATCATGCCCTCTGAAGGGAGTTGGGCTGCGTCCCAAATGGCACCCTATTTTGTTTATAGTGCACCATAGGGCCCCTATGGGATCTGGTCAAAAGTAGTGCACTATGTAGGGAATAGGCTTCCATTTAGGAAGCATCCTTATTTAGTACCTTTGGGCATTTTAGGTTTCTCCCTAGTTATACACTTCAACATACACCCTGGACCTCTATGGAGAGAGAAATAGTTGCCCAGGTGTCTGACAGTGTTGTGGGGACTAATTATGGCGCAATTAAAACCATGTCTGATCTTGTGTGACATTAATATGCAGGACAGGTTTGTCTGCCTAATCTGCTGAGAGTAGGATGCTCTGCTCTTCCTCACTGGGAGGGGAAGATGGTTAGTGTACTGCCTTGTATTTCACCCTACCCAGATCCATGGTAAAAGCTTGTGACTGCTTCTGACATGCATCCAGTTGAATGAGTACAGTGGAGAACCAATCACACGCAGACGTATCAAATCAAATCAAATGTATTTATATAGCCCTTCGTACATCAGCTGATATCTCAAAGTGCTGTACAGAAACCCAGCCTAAAACCCCAAATAGCAAGCAATGCAGGTGTAGAAGCACGGTGGCTAGGAAAGATGCACGGCCAGGTGGACTGAGGACAGCAAGGAGTCATCGTGCCAGGTATGTAACGATTCTCCTCGTCATCTGAGGAAGAGTAGTCAAGATCGGACCAATGCGCAGCGTGGTATGTGTCCATGTTAATATTTAATAAATCAACTGAACACTGAATAAAAAAACAACAAAGTGAAAGAACCAAACGACAACGAAACAGTCCTGTCTGGTGAAGACACAAAACAGAAAATAATCACCCACAAAACACAGGTGGAAAAAGGCTACCTAAGTATGATTCTCAATCAGAGACAACGAACGACACCTGCCTCTGAGTGAGAACCATACCAGGCCAAACACATAAACACAACATAGAAAAAATAACATAGACTACCCACCCCAACTCACGCCCTGACCAAACTAAAACAAAGACATAACAAAAGAACTAAGGTCATAACGTGACAACGTAGTCCTGAGGCATGGTCCTAGGGCTCAGGTCCTCCGAGAGAGAGAAAGAAAGAGAGAATTAGAGAGAACATACTTAAATTCACACAGGACACTGGAAAAGACAGGAGAAGTACTCCAGATATAACAAACTGACCCCAGCCCCCCGACACATAAACTACTGCAGCATAAATACTGGAGGCTGAGACAGGAATGGTCAGGAGACACTGTGGCCCCATCCAATGATACCCCCGGACAGGGCCAGACAAAAGGATATAACCCCACCCACTTTGCCAAAGCACAGCCCCCACACCACTAGAGGGATATGTTCAACCACCAACTTACCATCCTGAGACAAGGCCAAGTATAGCCCACAAATATCTCCGCCACGGCACAACCCAGACAGGACGATCACATCAGTGACTCAACCCACTCAAGTGACGCACCCCTCCTAGGGAAGGCATGAAAGAGCACCAGTAAGCCAGTGACTCAGCCCCTGTAATAGGGTTAGTGGCAGAGAATCCCAGTGGAAAGAGGGGAACCGGCCAGGCAGAGACAGCAAGGGCGGTTCGTTGCTCTAGAGCCTTTCCATTCACCTTCACACTGCTGGGCCAGACTACACTCAATCATATGACCCACTGAAGAGATGAGTCTTCAATAAAGACTTAAAGGTTGAGACCGAGTTTGCGTCTCTCACATAGGTAGGCAGACCATTCCATAAAAATGGAGCTCTATAGGAGAAAGCCCTGCCTTCAACTGTTTGCTTAGAAATTCTAGGGACAATTATGAGGCCTGCGTCTTGTGACCGTAGCGTACGTGTAGGTATGTACGGCAGGACCAAATCAGAGAGATAGGTAGGAGCAAGCCCATGTAATGCTTTGTAGGTTAGCAGTAAAACCTTGAAATCAGCCCTTGCCTTGACAGGAAGGAGTAAGATTAGCACTGGAGGGAGACTAGTACTGGAGTAATATGATATTTTTTTGGGGTTCTAGTCAGGATTCTAGCAGCCGTTTTTAGCACTAACTGAAGTTTATTTAGTGCTTTCTAAACCAGGCCAGAACTTGTCCATGTAGACCAATTTGGGTTTCCGATCTCTCCAAAAGCATGTGGTGATCGATGGTATCAAAAGCAGCACTAAGGTCTAGGAGCAACGAGGACAGATGCAAAGCCTCGGTCTGATGCCATTAAAAGGTAATTTACCACCTTCACAAGTGCAGTCTCAGTGCTATGATGGGGTCTAAAACCAGACTGAAGCATTTTGTATACATTGTTTGTCTTCAGGAAGGCAGTGAGTTGCTGCGCAACAGCCTTTTCCAAAATTTTGCTTAGCAAACTTTTTTTAAAAATAGAATGTTATTTTACAGAAACCAAATTAACAAAAGACTTTCAGCATGCTTATAGGGAAGAGCACCCACCATGCTCAGCACTGACACAAATTACCTATGATTGGTTGAAAGAAATGGATAACAAGAAGATTGTGGGAGCTGTTTTGTTAGACCTCAGTGCAGGCTTTAATACCATTGATCATAGCATATTGCTGAAAAATGTAGGTGTTATGGGTTAACATCCTCTGCCTTATCATGGATAGATGGTTACCTATCCAATATGACACAGAGGGTTTTCTTTAATGGAAGCCTCTCTAAAACAAATTTGGTTGAGTGTGGTGTACCGCAGGGCAGCCGGCTTGGACCATTATTGTTTTCTGTGTTTACTAATGACCTTCCACTGCCCTTGAATAAAGCCTGTGTGTCCATGTACGCTGACGACTCAATAGTATACACGTTGACTGCAACAGTAAAATAAATAACTGACACCCTTAACATAGAGCCCCAGTCAGTTTTAGAATGGGTAACTAGCAGCAGGCTGGTGCTAAATACCCCAAAAACTAAAAGCATAATTTTTGTGACAAATGTCTCGCTCAACCCTAAACCTCAACTAGATCTATTATTGAATGAAAGTGGCTATTGAGCAAGTTGAAGAGACTAAACTGCTGGGTGTCACCCTAGATAGCAAGCTATCATGGCCAAAACATATAGACTCCATGGTTATTAAAATGGGAAGAGGTCCATGATAAGGCGTTTCTCTGCTTTCTTCACATCTCAGTCAACCAGAGAGGTCCTACAGGCCCTAGTTTTATCTCACCTGGACCTACTGTCTAGTTGTGTGGTCAGGTGCGGCAAAGAAGGACACATGCAAATTGCAGTTGGTCCAGAATAGAGCAGCACGTATTCCACTTAGATGTACACGGAGGGCAAATGTTAATGACATGCATGTCAATCTCTTCTGGTTCAAAGTTGAGGAGAAATCAACTTCTTCAGTATTGGATTTTGTGCGAGGCATTGATGTGTTAAAGGTACCGAACTGTCAGTTCAAGCAGTTGGCACACAGTTCAGACACTCATCGGTACAACACAAGACATGCAACCAGAGGTCTCTTCACAGCCCCCAGGTCCAGAACAGAGGCTGGGAAACACACCGTGTTAAATAGAGTCATGACTAAATGGAACTCTCTGCCACCCCAGGTAACTCAAGCTAGCAATAAAACCAGAAGTTTAATATGTAATTACGTCCCTCTGGCCATCCACTAAAGAAACAAAATTGGCCTGTGGATGAATCTAGTTGATCCCTGCTGTATAGTTGGAAGCTACTGTCAGCTACTGTCACTGTTGGCTGGTGTAGGAGTATGGGCTGGTCCTAGGTGTAATTTCTGAGGATATCTTGTGGTTAAATCCAGGTGGTTAACCACACAGCCCTGTGAACTTTTCAGACATCAAAATCATCATGAAGCAACAACAATGATAAACCGTTCCTCTAAAAGACACAAACCCAGACTAAACAAACAGCCCTTTATACAGGGATTAGGAATACACTGATAAGACATAGGAAAGAGGAGCTAGGTAATGCTTTGATTCCAAACATTCTCCCACCATGGTGATGTGAAGTCCAGATCGAGTGTCTGTCAGACCCTGAACCCAATGTGTTTCCACAGAGATGCTGACGTCATGGTAACCAACGAGCTGATGTTCCAGAATATTAATAAACCCAGATGAACTTGGCATGGTGAGACCTGCTGTCAATTACCGTACAGAGGCAAAGGTATGACACACAGACACACACAGGCACACACATATGCACACGCACACCCACACTTATAAAAATGCTATTATAGTTGAAGAGAAAATGCAGCAGCAGAGGGAGAGAGAGAGAGACGGGGAGAGACAACTAGAGAGAGAGAGACAGGGAGAGATAACTAGAAAGAGAGAGAGAGGGAAAGATAACTAGAGAGAGAGAGAGACAGGGAGAGATAACTAGAGAGAGAGACAGGGAGAGATAATTAGAGAGAGAGAGAGAGAGAGAGAGAGACAGGGTGAGATAACTAGAGAGAGAGAGAGACAGGGAGAGATAAGTAGAGAGAGAGAGAGAGAGATGTGGAGGAAACAGGGAGAAACAGGGAGAGGGGCAGTTCAGTGGTACGGAAGGAAGAAGCCACTGAGCTGTCCCTAATCAGGCCAATGAAGCCGTGAGCACACACACTCAGGCTGGATGCTGCTGAAACAGGAGTGTGTCTGCCTCCCGCCCACCTCGTCTCGTCTGGTCCCGGCATCATGAAATGTCTCTCCTGTTTGTCCTTATCTCCTGTTGGCATTCACAGCAACTCCAGGAAAGTCTTCAAACTCAGAGGAGAAAGAAGCATCTCCACTTCAACTTCACCCCAGACAGACACCCTGGCTAAATCCCCAAGTCTGCCATGTTCTCTCTATGGAGATACGAGCGTCTGAAAATGTGTGTGTGTGTGTGCGTGCATGTTTGTATTTGTGTGTGTGTGTGTGCATGCATGCATGTTTGTATTTGTGTGTGTGTGTTTGTATGTCATACAACACAACAGTGTGTATGTCTGCCAGTATGTGTGTAGATAGATGGAGAGAAGGGGGATGTGTTGGCATAGAGCCACGTCTAGCTAAGCCATTCTTGCCAGTGTTGGATGGCATTTTGCAGCTTTGGCAGCACTTCCCTTTGTGGTCCAGAGGCCTGATCAACAAACAGCAAGGGAGCATTGTTATTCAGGCTGCAGACCTTACAAGTTATGTTCAGCATCGCCTACAATGATAAGGTATGTCCATTCCCTTAATATACAATTAGCTGTTATATACAGTCCCTTGTTTCTCCAGAGTGTGACAAGAGACAATGGCACTATATGTGTCCAGCAGTAAAAAGGGGGCTTGTTCAAAATGACACACATGCAAACACATAGAGATTCATGAACACACATGCAAACTCATAGAGATTCATGAACACACATGAAAATACATACAAATCAAATCAAATTTATTTATAAAGCCCTTCTTACATCAGCTGATATCTCAAAGTGCTGTACAGAAACCCAGCCTAAAACCCCAAACAGCAAGCAATGCAGATGTAGAAGCACGGTGGCTAGGAAAAACTCCCTAGAAAGGCCAGAACCTTGGAAGAAACCTATAGAGGAACCAGGCTGAGGGGTGGCAAGTCCTCTTCTTACTGTGCCGGGTGGAGATTATAACAGAACATGGCCAAGGTGTTCAAATGTTCATAGATGACCAGCAGGGCCAAATAATAATAATTACAGTGGTTGTTGAGGGTGCCACAGGTC
This sequence comes from Oncorhynchus gorbuscha, assembly GCF_021184085.1. Lineage (NCBI taxonomy): Eukaryota > Metazoa > Chordata > Actinopteri > Salmoniformes > Salmonidae > Oncorhynchus > Oncorhynchus gorbuscha. Next base: position 26,697,279 of record NC_060188.1, on the reverse strand, counting down.
AGCAGCTCAGGAGTTGAATGTCAGTTGGCTTTTCATAGCAGATCATTCAGAGTATCTCTACCGCTCCTGCTGTCTCTAGAGAGTTGAAAACAGCAAGTCTGGGATAGGTAGCACGTCCATGAACAGGTCAGGGCTCCATAGCCGCAGGCAGAAGAGTTGAAACTGGAGCAACAGCATGGCCAGGGGGACTGGGGACAGCAAGGAGTCATCAGGCCAGGTAGTCCTGAGGCATGGTCCTAGGACTCAGCTCCTCCGAGAGAGAGAAATAAAGAAAGAAAGAAAGAAAGAAAGGAGAGAGAGAGAGAGAAAGAGAGAATTAGAGAGAGCATACTTAAATTCACACAGGACACTGGATAAGACAGGAGAAATACCCCAGATATAACAGGCTGACCCTAGCCCCCGACACATAAACTATTGCAGCATAAATACTGTAGGCTGAGACAGGAGGGGCCAGGAGACACTGTGGCCCCGTCCGACGATACCCCCGGACAGGGCCAAACAGGCAGGATATAACCCCACCCACTTTGCCAAAGCACAGCCCCCACACCACTAGAGGGATATCTTCAACCACCAACTTACCTTCCTGAGACAAGGCCGAGTATAGCCCACAAAGATCTCTGCCACGGCACAACTCAAGGGGGGGCGCCAACCCAGACAGTAAGATCACATCAGTGACTCAACCCACTCAAGTGACGCACCCCTCCTAGGGACGGCATGGAAGAGCACCAGTAAGCCAGTGTTAGAGGCAGAGAATCCCAGTGGAGAGAGGGGAACCGGCCAGGCAGACACAGCAAGGTTGGTTCATTGCTACAGTGCCTTTCCGTTCACCATCACACTCCTGGGCCAGACTACACTCAATCATAGGACCTACTAAAGAGATGAGTCCTCAATAAAGACTTAAAGGTTGAGACCGTATGTGTGTTCAGACTCATGAACCCACATGTAAACACATACAGAGTCATGAACACACATGTAGACACATACAGAGTCATGAACCGACATGTAAACACATACAGAGTCATGAACCGACATGTAAACACATACAGAGTCATGAACCGACATGTAAACACATACAGAGTCATGAACCGACATGTAAACACATACAGAGTCATGAACACACATGTAAACACATACAGAGTCATGAACACACATGTAAACACATACAGAGTCATGAACACACATGTAAACACATACAGAGTCATGAACCCACATGTAAACACATACAGAGTCATGAACCCACATGTAAACACATACAGAGTCATGAACACACATGTAAACACATACAGAGTCATGAACACACATGTAAACACATACAGAGTCATGAACACACATGTAAACACATACAGAGTCATGAACCCACATGTAAACACATACAGAGTCATGAACCCACATGTAAACACATACAGAGTCATGAACCCACATGTAAACACATACAGACACATTCCCACATACACATGCTCCCACAAGCTCAGACACACACAGACACTGTCTTAAATTGATGGCGACTCTGTGCATCTCTGATAAGACGAACAGTATTGGCATCATTCATTTTTTTTAAATACAGTTTTGGCCGATTGCTTACATTCTGAAAGTGAATGCTTAGACAAAAGCATCAAAACCTTAACTTATGGAACCATGCCTTTAAACAAAGCTACCAAAAGTACAAACACATTTTCTGCATTGCACTTTGTTTGCAATTCTGCAAAACACTTGCAAAACACTACACACAGTTTCTTACATTAGACACTTCGTTCAATAATGCAATCTCTTGCAATCATTGGGAAAACACTTCTATTCAAAATGCAAAACATACCTGAAATTGGCAACACACACACACACACACACACACACACACACACACACACACACACACACACACACACACACACACACACACACACACACACACACACACACACACACACACACACACACACACACACACACACACACACACACACACACACACACACACACACACACACACACACACACACATACACACACACACGAAAACACTTCTACAGTAATTGAACACCAATTAGTCTGAGCCTCAGCACTCCAAATAGACCTCAGGTACGCTCACCTCTTTTGTGAGAACTTTGCAAACATGGAGGCAGTGAGAGCGAGAGGAAGAGGCAGAGAGAGAGAGGCATAGGACGAGGACAAGAACAAAAAAGGAGACCAGGGGGTTGTCTGTGGCGGCACCTGCCTTGCCTGTAGCTTGTAGTTTTGACTGAATGTGTCTCGACCCAACCCACCCTCCAACCCCATCCTTGTGTGAAAATGTAGACATTGTAGTCCTTTGTTGAGTCACACCATATTCACAGTACAGTGTTTGCATGTTATGTTAGAGTCCTGGACGTTGATGCATCTGCACAGCCTCATGAGTTCATTTCCATTGAAGCTGGATTCAGTCTAGCTGAAACCAGGCGTTGGGCCGAAATGTTATAGGACAAAGAGCCGTTGTGAATGTCCCTGGGCACCGAAGGGGGGGAATATCACCTTGTGTGCCGCCATTCGTCTGCAAGGAGTTCTCCATCACCATGCCACCCTCGGTCCCTGCAATACTGCACACATAATCCTACTTCTGGATGCACTACATAATGCAGTTGTGCAGGACGGACCAGAGCAGCCCAGGTTTGTTGTCATCTGGGATAATGTTAGTTTCCACCGGGCTGCTCTGGTCAGGGACTGGTTCACCAACCACAATAACTTCACAGTTGTATACTTGCCCCCTTTACTCCCCATTTCTCAATCTGATTGAGGAGTTATTTTCGGCTTGCCGCTGGAAAGTGTATGACCGCCAACCACATGCCCCCACTGCCTCTTCTGCAAGCAATGGAAGAGGCATGCGGAGACATTGAGGTGGCGTCAGTCCAGGGTTGGGCCAGCCAGGGATAACATTGCTTGTGATGTGGATGAGGTGGTTGCCTAAGACCATGGTGCTTGCCTACGGAGCTGTGAGGGGAACGGCACCTCAGTACCTCCAGGCTCTGATCAGGCCCTACACCCAAACAAGGGCACTGCGTTCATCCACCTCTGGCCTGCTCGCCTCCCTACCACTGAGGAAGTACAGTTCCCGCTCAGCCCAGTCTAAACTGTTCGCTGCTCTGGCCCCCCAATGGTGGAACAAACTCCCTCACGACGCCAGGACAGCGGAGTCAATCACCACCTTCCGGAGACACCTGAAACCCCACCTCTTTAAGGAATACCTAGGATAGGATAAGTAATCCTTCTCACCCCCCCCCTTTAAGATTTATATGCACTATTGTAAAGTGACTGTTCCACTGGATGTCATAAGGTGAATGCACCAATTTGTAAGTCGCTCTGGATAAGAGCGTCTGCTAAATGACTTAAATGTAAATGTAAATGTGTGGCCAGAACCTAACAGAAGGCAGGATCCATAAACCATCCACCCCATCCCTTACAATACTATTTGTTTACCATTACACTGCAATTTTACTGTAATTATTTTACTTTCTGTGAGTTTACTGTAACATTGTATTGATTACTGTACTGTAATTCCACTTTTCTTTGTGTTTGCTGTCGTAAAAACCTGCAATGGCAAAAAAAAAGATGCTGTTTCTATTTTTCTCTTGAAGCCTTTCTTTTTTTGTGTTCATTGAAATGTGAGTAGATGTACTGTAGTGGAACAATCTTTCACAGAGGTCTGTATGAGAAACTGAAAAAGGTATACAAAGTACTAAAGACAGCAGTGTTTTGTATGAAGCACATCAGTGTGTTGCTGCTTTGAAAGAGTCATTCAATTGGTGCATGTGTGAAACATTTTGTTGCGAAAATGCGATTTTGAAAAAGGATTGGTTTGATTGCAGAGTTTCAATTGGACATCGTGAGATGTTCACCTCCAAGGGTTGTGTCTCATTTGGCTTGTGTGTGGAGTTTTGACACAATGAGCCAAATTCCGCAACAAATGTGTAAGTGATCGCCAAAAAAACTGAAAACAAATGTCAACATCAATCTGCTAATAAGCAACTAGGCTCTCTGATAATTATTACATTTCATCCTGGCTAACTGGGAATTGTCTGGCTCTGCAGCCTGATTTAAGGGGGGAGGGTTGGGTTTGGGTGTGTCTGTGTGAAATTTTATTTAAGATGTGTTTGTTTATGTGTGTGCGTTGACTGTCTATGTATATTCATGCTGTGTGTCTCGGCATTCACTACTTATTGGTAAAGAGGAAGTAATATGTGGACCTGAGGGTTGGATTAGTGTCAGGGGATGGGACCAGATGACTGTGTTGTTGTGTGGGAGAGTGTGTGTTGGTGTGTGGGAGAGTGTGTGTTGTTGTGTGGGAGAGTGTGTGTTGTTGTGTGGGAGAGTGTGTGTTGGTGTGTGGGAGAGTGTGTGTTGGTGTGTGGGAGAGTGTGTGTTGTTGTGTGGGAGAGTGTGTGTTGTTGTGTGGGAGAGTGTGTGTTGGTGTGTGGGAGAGTATGTGTTGTTGTGTGGGAGAGTGTGTGTTGGTGTGTGGGAGAGTGTGTGTTGTTGTGTGGGAGAGTGTGTGTTGTTGTGTGGGAGAGTGTGTGTTGGTGTGTGGGAGAGTGTGTGTTGGTGTGTGGGAGAGTGTGTGTTGTTGGTATGTTGGAGAGTGTGTGTTGGTGTGTGGGAGAGTGTGTGTTGGTGTGTGGGAGAGTGTGTGTTGTTGTGTGGGAGAGTGTGTGTTGGTGTGTGGGAGAGTGTGTGTTGGTGTGTGGGAGAGTGTGTGTTGGTGTGTGGGAGAGTGTGTGTTGGTGTGTGGGAGAGTGTGTGTTGTTGGTATGTTGGAGAGTGTGTGTTGGTGTGTGGGAGAGTGTGTGTTGTTGGTGTGTTGGAGAGTGTGTGTTGGTGTGTGGGAGAGTGTGTGTTGTTGTGTGGGAGAGTGTGTGTTGGTGTGTGGGAGAGTGTGTGTTGGTGTGTGGGAGAGTGTGTGTTGGTGTGTGGGAGAGTGTGTGTTGGTGTGTGGGAGAGTGTGTGTTGTTGGTATGTTGGAGAGTGTGTGTTGGTGTGTGGGAGAGTGTGTGTTGGTGTGTGGGAGAGTGTGTGTTGGTGTGTGGGAGAGTGTGTGTTGGTGTGTGGGATGCACAGCGTATTTATCTGCTTTTGACCTCATTAAGAATTAACATCAGAAGCTGGGTGGACATAACTCTTGGTGATTGGTCCTTCTTGTCCAACAGGGAGTCCGCCCACCTTCTCACCGAGACAATACAAATGAGTAAACTATTCAATCCTGGGATATAAACCACACAACCTAGCAACTGGCCACCACTGTTAGCCGAAACATAACTTTGTTAGTCTGAGTCAAACTTTTGTGCACAATTTCAATTGACAAAGAGAGTGAGAGATTGAGTGAGAGAGAGGACAGAGAAGACAAATAGACAATCATTTGATTGCTCCAATGACCCGTCTTGTCTTCAACTGACTGCTCTCCCAGCACACGGAGAGTTGTTTATGGTCACGGTGAGATAATGGGTGAGAGGTAATGGCATAGGACACCAAGTAATAATCCAGCGGGCATACATACAGGCTTGAGCCATACATTACCCATGTGCCCCAGGCAGCATAGCAGGCTTTGTCAGGGGGTGGCACCTCTGTATGCCCCAAAGGGAGTTGAGGTACAACATTTCGGGTACAGCATTGCATTACATGCCAAGCACACATAAACACTCATCAGACATTGAAATGAACCCCCAGCAAACTAAGTGTGTGTTTAGGTTTGTGTGTGTTTTGGCTGTCTCTCTGAGGAGTGTAATTTGGGCTCCATGGGGGAGGGGAAGTACAGCTATCCTACGGGCCATAAATAGCAGGTAGATCTTGTGTCTGCTCTATATGAAGGTGTCCCTGACATCCCCTCAGGTTGGCCCAGCCAGTGATTACTGAATGGACATTTTAGCTGAATGCTAGGAAGTGAAAAACACTGGGTGCCCACTCAGACACATTCAGATAAATTCTACCTCCCGGTTTCTGGTTGGTGAGGACTGGGGTTTCATAGACGTGGGTGATCTCCATGACTAAGCCAGACACTAACGCCAGGGTAGACAGGTCTCTAATACCCGGCGCGACATGTGCTTGCTCAGGAAAATGGAAGTGTTTAAAAATAGATGGCTCGTTTAAACTGCATGTAAAATTAAGCAGATTAAAGATATACATTCAGGGCTTCTACCCACAAGAGTCCTTGCCCACCTCTTTTTTACTCTCTCTCTTTCACTCCATCCCCCTCTCTCTCCCCCCCCTCTCTCTCTAATTCAGTCTTTATCTCATTCTCCTTTTCCTTTTCTTCCTAAGACAATGACACTGGCTGACGATTCTAAATTGCCAGTTATGAAGGGAGCCGTGTGCACTGTGCCGTTGCCAAGGAAATTTGTGTTTCTGAGTTGATAATTGTGTGTGTGTGTGTGTGTGTGTGTGTGTGTGTGTGTGTGTGTGTGTGTGTGTGTGTGTGTGTGTGTGTGTGTGTGTGTGTGTGTGTGTGTGTGTGTGTGTGTGTGAGAGAGAGAGAGAGAGAGAGAGAGAGAGAGAGAGAGAGAGAGAGAGAGAGAGAGAGAGAGAGAGAGAGAGAGAGAGTGAGAGAGAACATGATGAAAAGCATGTACAGTATGTGCGTTTAGATGCTCACATATGTGTGATATGTTCAGTACAGTATGGGTAAAAGGACCGACGATGAAGATGAGAAGGTGACGGAGAACTGCCTATAGAATTATGGATGATAACAGCTCTGCTCTCTCTTCAAATGTATTTTTAGCATTGTGTAGTACGTGCTCCAACAGGTATATCTCACTGGTCATCCCCAAAGCCAAAACCTACTTTGGCTGCCTTTCCTTCCAGTTCTCTGCAGCCAATGATGGGAACGAATTGCAAAAATCGCTGAAGCTGGAGACTTTCCCTCACAAACTTTAAAAATCAGCTATCTGAGCAGCTAACCGATCGCTGCAGCTGTACATAGCCCATCTGTAAATAGCCCACCCAATCTACCTACCTCATCCCCATATTGTTTTTATTTACTTTTCTGCTCTTTTGCACACCAGTATTTCTACTTGCACATCACCACTTGCTCATCTTTCACACTTAATTTGCCAAATTGTAATTACTTTGCTACTATGGTCTATGTATTGCCTTCCCTCCCCACGCCATTTGCACACACTGTATATAGACTTTCTTTTTTTTCTATTGTGTTATTGACTGTACGCTTGTTGATTCCATGTGTAACTCTGTGTTGTTTGTGTCACACTGCTTTGCTTTATCTTGGCCAGGTCTCAGTTGCAAATGAGAACTTGTTCTCAACTAGCCTACCTGGTTAAATAAAGGTGAAATAAAGAAATACATATTAAAGTGTCGTATGTCTGTTCACAAAATGTTCCAGCTATATAATTTCCAGCTATATAAGAACAGAAAAGAACAACTTCTCATTAGATTTCCAACTAAGAGAACAGAAGTGAGGATTTCAAAATAGTTTTGTATGAGAGCAGAGAGAGGAAATGATTAAGAGGGCAGCAGATGAACACAGAATTGAAGGGGCTGCATCAGCACTGTGTGTACTGTACAGTTCGCATGCACATACAGTACACACACACACAGACATGCACGTACAGTACACACACACACAGACATGCACATACAGTACACACACACACAGACATGCACGTACAGTACACACACACACAGACATGCACGTACAGTACACACACACACAGACATGCACGTACAGTACACACACACACAGACATGCACGTACAGACACACTAACACCAGCTTCACTAATGATGTATTTACAGAGGTGAGTGATGGGCAGGGTGCTGAGCTGTGAGTCGCTGACGCAGTGGTGTCCTTCTGCCATCTGCTCAAGGGCCGTCACTCACCAGCACGAGAACACACAAACACACACAAACAAACACCTGCACGCACCCACCCATCCATCCATCAAAACACACACACAAACAAACACCTGCACGCACGCACCCACGCACCCACCCATCCATCCATCAAAACACACACACACCTACCTACACACAGACACACAGACACACACACCATAAACACACACACACACATTCCAGAAGGGTATGGGGGTAGAGGCCAAATCGAAGAACCCAAAGTAACACTGAGGAATTTCCTCAATGACCGTGGTGACAGGCTAATGTCGGCACAAAGCATTAGCAGAGCAGAGGAAACTGTTTTTTCCCTTCATGTGAAACAGAAGAGGACTTGTCTCTCCCCTTGTTCTCATGTCAGGATGCAGAGTCCCCCCAACATTCCTACACAATCAAATCAAACTTTATTTGTCACATGCGCCGAATAAGTGTGGACCTTACCGTGAAATTACTTACAAGCCTTTAACCAACAGTGCAGTTCAAGAAGAGTTAAGAAAATATTTACCAAGTAGACTAAAATAAAAAAGTTATAATAAAAAGTAACGTGAAGTGACTATGCATAGATAATAAACAGTGAGTAGCAGCAGTGTACAAAAGGGGGGTCAATGTACATTGTCCGGTGGCAGTCTTATGGCTTGGGGGTAGAAGCTGTTGTGGAGCCTTTTGGTCTGTGCGGCAGCAGAGAAAACAGTCTATAACTTGGGTGACTGGAGTCTCTGACAATTATATGGGCTCTCCTCTGACACCGCCCATTATATAGGTCCTGGATGTCAGGAAGCTTGGCCCCAGTGATGTACTGGGCCGTTCGCACTACCCTCTGTAGCGCCTTACTGTCAGATGCCGAGCAGTTGCCATACCAGGCGGTGATGCAACCGGTCAGGATGCTCTCTATGGTGCAGCAGTATCAAATCAAATCAAATTTATTTATATAGTCCTTCGTACATCAGCTGATATCTCAAAGTGCTGTACAGAAACCCAGCCTAAAACCCCAAACAGCAAACAATGCAGGTGTAAAAGCACAGTGGCTAGGAAAAACTCCCTAGAAAGGCCAAAACCTAGGAAGAAACCTAGAGAGGAACCGGGCTATGTGGGGTGGCCAGTCCTCTTCTGGCTGTGCCGGGTAGAGATTATAACAGAACATGACCAAGATGTTCAAATGTTCATAAATGACCAGCATGGTCAAATAATAATAAGGCAGAACAGTTGAAACTGGAGCAGCAGCACAGTCAGGTGGACTGGGGACAGCAAGGAGCCATCATGTCAGGTAGTCCTGGGGCACGGTCCTAGGGCTCAGGTCCTCCGAGAGAGAGAAAGAAAGAGAGAATTAGAGAGAGCATATGTGGGGTGGCCAGTCCTCTTCTGGCTGTGCCGGGTGGAGATTATAACAGAACGTGGCCAAGATGTTCAAATGTTCATAAATGACCAGCATGGTTGAATAATAGTAAGGCAGAACAGTTGAAACTGGAGCAGGAGCATGGCCAGGTGGACTGGGGACAGCAAGGAGTCCTCATGTCAGGTAGTCCTGGGACATGGTCCTAGGGCCCAGGCCAGTTGAAACTGGAGCAGCAGCATGGCCAGGTGGACTGGGGACAGCAAGGAGTCATCATGTCAGGTAGTCCTGGGGCATGGTCCTAGGGCTCAGGTCATCCGAGAGAGAGAAAGAAAGAGAGAAGGAGAGAATTAGAGAACGCACACTTAGATTCACACAGGACACCTGAATAGGACAGGAGAAGTACTCCAGATAAACAAACTGACCCCAGCCCCCCGACACATAAACTACTGCAGCATAAATACTGGAGGCTGAGACAGGAGGGGTCAGGAGACACTGTGGCCCCATCCGAGGACACCCCCGGACAGGGCCAAACAGGAAGGATATAACCCCACCCAGCAGTAGAACGTTTTGAGGATCTGGGGACCCATGCCAAATATTTTCAGTCTCCTGAGAGGGAAAATGTTTTGTCTTACCCTCTTCATGACTGTCTTGGTATGTTTGGACCATGATAGTGAGGCAATGGACCGTAAAACGTGCAACAATACTACTCCGTTACTCTTACTGCAGGCATACTGTAGACCTATCACACATGCAAATCCACACATGCAAGAAGCATCATAGAGACAGTTGCTATGGGCCTCGGAGAATGGAGTGTATTATTAAGGTGAGGTTTTATTGGTATTCATACAGCACAGAGACAGAACAGTGGCCACTGTTCTGATAGATTATGGATGTGAGAGTGAAATCAAACTAGCAGAGAAACATATAATGGTCCAAACCCCCTCCAACAGCAGCCATTTACACCCCTGGCAACGCATCAACCCTAGTTCTCCTGGAGAGACGGGCTGGTCTCGGGCCCAAACTCCCCTGTGGGCATAGCAAAAATAAGACAGAACCAAAAAACTTCAAAGCCAAGCAAACACACACACACACATGTACACACACACACGCACGCACGCACGCACGCACGCACGCACGCACGCACGCACGCACGCACGCACGCACGCACACACACACACACACACACACACACACACACACACACACACACACACACACACACACACACACACACACACACACACACAGCATCACACACACACAGCATCACAAACGAAGACAGTGTGTGAAGTCAGTCAGTCTGAACCATCTCCGGTCATGTGACACTGGGACAGGTGCACCTCCACTGGGCCTTGGCAGAACTCTCCGGCTGCTGCCCCTGTCCATCTTGTCCGGCAGCCAATCAGAACCCTTCCTTCCTTTGAGGTTGCCGCCTCGGGAGAGCAGGCAGCGTCCCAGATTGGCTGAGCACCCGCTGCTTTGCAATATGCCCACCCGCTCCCCACAGTGTCACAACAGGCCTCTCATTCACACTCTCTGTCCCTCCTGTCCATCCACCCTCTCTCTGTTGCACTCCTCCTCTCCACCCACTCTGCCAGGTGGGACCAAACACATGCCCGCTGTCTCATAAACACCCAGACTGTGCCAGCTCGGCTCGAGGAGGCCTGAGAGAGATCCAACTACCACACAGAGGAACACATAGATGACACAGACAACATCCTGATAATGCACAGAGCAGACAGATGATATATGGAACTTCCAGATGATATATGGAACAGTCAGGCAAAACATGGAACAATGAGACAATGCAAATACCAGCCAAAGCCAGACGATACAGAGAAGAGCCAGACAAAACAGAACAACCAGAGGATGCAGAGAACAATAGAATAATATAGTATAGAAAACAATCTGATGACACATAAAACTGCCAGACGATACATGTTACAGTCTGACAACACATACAACTGCCAGACGATACATGTTACAGTCTGACGACACATACAACTGCCAGACGATACATGTTACAGTCTGACGACACATACAACTGCCAGACGATACATGTTACAGTCTGACGACACATACAACTGCCAGACGATACATGTTACAGTCTGACGACACATACAACTGCCAGACGATACATGTTACAGTCTGACGACACATAAAACTGCCAGACGATACATGTTACAGTCTGACGACACATACAACTGCCAGACGAAACATGGGACAGTCTGACAACACATACAACTGCCAGATGAAACATGGGACAGTCTGACGATACATACAACTGCCAGACGATACATGTTACAGTCTGACGACACATACAACTGCCAGACGATACATGAAACAGTCTGACGACACATACAACTGCCAGACGATACATGTTACAGTCTGACGACACATACAACTGCCAGACGATACATGTTACAGTCTGACGACACATACAACTGCCAGACGAAACATGAAACAGTCTGACGATACATACAACTGCCAGACAAAACATGGGACAGTCTGACGACACATAAAACTGCCAGACGATACATGGGACAGTCTGACGATACATACAACTGCCAGACGAAACATGAAACAGTCTGACAATACATACAACTGCCAGATGATACATGGGACAGTCTGACGACACATACAACTGCCAGACGATACATGTTACAGTCTGATGACACATAAAACTGCCAGACGATACATGAAACAGTCTGACGACACATACAACTGCCAGACGATACATGGGACAGTCTGATGACACATACAACTGCCAGACGATACATGTTACAGTCTGACGACACATACAACTGCCAGACGATACATGTTACAGTCTGATGACACATAAAACTGCCAGACGATACATGAAACAGTCTGACGATACATACAACTGCCAGACGATACATGTTACAGTCTGACGACACATACAACTGCCAGACGATACATGTTACAGTCTGATGACACATAAAACTGCCAGACGATACATGAAACAGTCTGACGATACATACAACTGCCAGACGATACATGTTACAGTCTGACGACACATACAACTGCCAGACGATACATGTTACAGTCTGACGACACATACATTTACATTACCTCTGTAGCTCAGTTGGTAGAGCATGGCGCTTGTAACGCCAGGGTAGTGGGTTCCATCCCCGGGATCACCCATACGTAGAATGTATGCACACATGACTGTAAGTCGCTTTGGATAAAAGCGTCTGCTAAATGGCATGTTATTATTACATTTACAACTGCCAGACAATACATGGGACAGTCTGACAACACATACAACTGCCAGATGATACATGGGACAGTCTGACAACACATACAACTGCCAGACGATACATGTTACAGTCTGAAGACGTCACATACAGAAAACTGCAAGACAATACAAACATTTGAGAGGTAATTGCTTTCAGCCCAACATTATGAGCCATCTACAGTGCAACATACTCTGAAATAACAAACACAGGAGATTGGAAGAGGACACATCGATCACAGAATAGACCTCCTCTTCCCTGTGTTGATTGCCTTTCCCTATTCCCTTGTTTCCATTCACTCTCTCCAAAAAGCCTATGATGACCAATACGGCTGTCCCTGAGCCACTGCTGCAAATAGATCGCTTAGACAAGTGAGAGCAGAATCATTTGCTGAACCTGAGCTCCACTCTGCCTGATAGAGCCCGGACTGGCTCAACAAATGATGATAGACACACTGGGGAAATCAAGCCAATCACTGACTGTCTGACTCCCCCTCACACCTCCACACCGCTCCTCAGCCTCTGCCTCACCCTCACACCTCCACATTACTCATCTACTCTGCCTCTCCCCTAACTAGCCCTCCACCTGCCCTCTCTCTCTCCATCTCCTCCATGGCTTCTCTAGCCAGCCATCAACAGCAGCCACAGCAGAGAAGTTAGTGCAATGCAATCTCACTGGGGCAAAACCAATTAAAACGGCAGTCTAATGCTCTTGAATTGCTCTAAGCTTCAATTTGAACACTTGAACTGGAAATGGTATTTTTACAGCTTGCCAACACATAAGGAAAGTCAAATCTGATGCAGCCTCTGAGTGTTTAAGAAAGAAAAAGCGTTCAAATCAGTTTAAACTAACAGAACGTCAGGGGTTTTGTGTATTTCTGACAGCTGTAATTTGTGTTCTGAGGCAGAGCAGTCTTAAACATCAGTTTCATGCACACCTCCTCTTCTCCACTCTCTTGCTCCTCTCTTCTCTCTCTGACGTTTCTTGCCCTCGCTTCTCAGATGAAGTGTTGTTAGACGGGGTTGAGGTGCTGGTAGTTGGCCTGTAATAAAACGGAAATCATTGCGAAGTGTAACAGCATCGGCTGCATCTGTAAATAACTTGAGACGTTTCAAACACCTGCCCTGCCGCTCACGAGAATGAGAGGAAGAGGAGGATGAGAGTGGGGGAGAGAGCGAGCGAGCGAGAGAGATGGAAAAGAGAGAGTGAGTAAAAGAGATATATCCGCTGGGGAGAGAGATGGAAGGAGATGCATGACTGAGAGCGGAGCTGAGATAACACAGTCTGTTCCGTCAGATGAGTAGCGCCCGTGTCGAACAATTCCCACTGACAACACCTGTCGGGGAAGACATCTGCTTCCCTCACAGTCTGCTTCAGCTCTGATACTCACCACTCTGTCTGTACCCCTCTGCTCGACTTTGCTTTTCTCCTTGTTTATGTCTTCCTATGACCTTAGTGTTGCTAGAATAATATAGTGTGTGATTGGGATCCGTTATTTATTTGGTACGCCGAGCAGGCCATGCGTTTAATCGGATCTATACTCCTATGGAGTGAATGCAGTGTACAACCAGTTTCCAAATAGAGATCACATATGACAGGACGCTTTTTGGAACAGGATTGAGAGAGTACGCACAGTCAAACATACAGTTGCAGTATTTCTGTAAAATATCAATTCATTTATTGCAGTATTTAAAATGTCATTCATGTTGGTTTATTTGTGTTGGTTTGGAGACATTAAAAGAGCATTAGAGTGGGAGGCAAACAGGCCCCTATTGTCTGTTGGCTCATTTGGGGAATGCTGTGGATGTGGCACATCTCATTAAAATGAACAGCGATAATGGGAACACGCTTGATTATCTAACTAATGACTTGTGTTGCATACAGCGGCTCGGCAATACAGCACTAAACCCAGCACAACTACATTACACAGGACAGAAAATGCATCGTTTGTCCCGGGAATCCTACGTGGAGTTCAAACACAACAGAATACCTTAATTACTCTCTTACTATCCCCACCGATAAACTCCTGTTCATCACAACCTTTCCTATATGGGTGATTCTTATGTACTGCCCCTCCCTAGACAGACCCCACCTGTTCACCTGACTACACAGAGAAGGGATGCACGCGGACAGGTTTCTACTGCATGTTGAAACACGGCAAGAACCAATAATGCTACAGTACAGTACGCTTCTATTGACTCCGAAACAGCCATGACCGTTTGCCCGGGAGTAGAAGTGTGTGTCCGTCCAGCGCTCTCTCACACACAGGACCCGTTGTGATGTTATTGGCATCCTGCAGTCATATTTGATCCAGTTCCTCTGCTCTGCTTCTGGCTCAGAGGTCTCTACCAGAAGGACAGGTGAGGAACAGCCTCTGAATGGGTATGTACACCCTGGTCCTAACCCTAGCTTCATGTCCACACACTGGTTCAACTCCAACCCTAGCCACAACACTACCTTTCCCACCCTGGCTCTACTGTCGAACATTGTAACATCGGTAAAGACTGTTTTAGGGCTTGTGTTTTTGATGTGTAAGTGTGTACTTCTTGTGTTCTGTACTTGTTCTGTACAAACAGAGAACTGTACATGCCGGTCCTGTAGTAAAACACCTGCTTGTTTTAAACAGCCTCCTACTGCTGGAGTTTGTCCAGGAGCTGCCAAGCTGGTCGGCAGGTCGATAAAACGCGGACATACTTCCGCATGAGAAACCACGGCCATAACACAGCATCATGCCCTCAGGCCGCTCCTTAGGCAATAACAGTCCTGCTCTCCAGCCCTTAAAACCAACACAGCAACAGTAGAGGGATGTTATGCTTTCAGAAATGGATTAAAAAAAGGCTAATTCCTCTGGTATGATGTGACAGGATGGACCGGTTAGGAAGCCTGACTAGCCTGTTTTGAATGCATCTTGTGTGAGTGGCAGCCATCTTGAGCTCCTGCCCTCAGTCAGTGGCCCTATGACCTGTCATCCTCCCTCGAGTTGAGTGCCAGATAGCTCAGCAAGTGGTGGGGAGGGAGATGACTGGATTTATTTACAGCTGTCATTTTAGAGGTTGACTTGCATTCAGGGATCTCATTATATGGCTTGTGCCATTCACGCGCACACACGCGCGCACACACACACACACACACACACACACACACACACACACACACACACACACACACACACACACACACACACACACACACACACACACACACACACACACACACACACACACACACACACACACACACACAGCTTGGATATGCATAGAAACGAAAATGAAAAACATAACTCTGACATCCCCTCAGCCTCGTGTGTGTGTGTGTGTGTGTGTGTGTGTGTGTGTGTGTGTGTGTGTGTGTGTGTGTGTGTGTGTGTGTGTGTGTGTGTGTGTGTGTGTGTGTGTGTGTGTGTGTGTGTGTGTGTGTGTGTGTGTGTGTGTGTGTGTGTGTGTGTGTGTGTGTGTGTGTGCGTGTTTGTCAGTGGGATGTAAATGGCTGTCTGTCTTCACAGGGAGATACAGAGTCATGATGGTTTGCATCAAAATATTTTTCCCAGCATGTCTGCTGTCTTTATCTTCTCTATCTCTCTCTTTCTCAATTTTTAAAATCTTTTCTCTCTCTCTCTCTCTCTCTCTCTCTCTCTCTCTCTCTCTCTCTCTCTCTCTCTCTCTCTCTCTCTCTCTCTCTCTCTCTCTCTCTCTCTCTCTCTCTCTCTCTCTCTCTCTCTCTCTCTCTCTCTCTCTCTCTCACAAACACACCCCGTCACACTCTATTCTGTATACATGAAAGTGCTTGTGACCTTGGCCTACTGCTGCTACTTGTCTCTGCTGTCTTTTAGTATTATATATTTTAGTATTATAACTGAGGTTTCGCTAAAGATACACTTTGATCAAAGTATACCTAATATCAGCATGTTTAAACAATTAGGTTCAACTCAAGAATTTAGAACCGCAGAAATTGAAGCAATAAAATGTTCATTGACGCGTTACGTTGTTTTTTTTAAGCAAAACAGAAATGCTCAAAAATGCAGTTTCTCCAATGTTATTCTGACCTCTATCTCTCTATACCCCATCTCCATCTCAATGTCCTTTCAATAATTCAGCAGAATGCTTGCTTTTAGCAAACAGCACCGCTGTTTTGTTGGGTGTGGTGCGCGAGCCGGGAGAAGTATGTCAATGTTTCAGAGCCAGAGATTTTGTGCCTATTGGGTGGGTCAAGAGCAGGAGTGGACATTAAAATTCATAAGGTAGAAGGGCTTTAATTCAGAGGCATGGGAGAGGAGAGGAGGGGGGCGACGTCAACACACAAGACGTGATTGGTACACGGAGACCCAGAGCCAGGGGCCAGCACACGCCTCGGGCCACAACACCATGACTCCCCTCTCAGTCACACTCCCAGCGGTGGCCGTCTGGCCCTTTCTTGTCTCCACACACAGGTAGAACTGATATAACCCACTGGGCAAAGACATCAATTCAACATCTATTGAAATGACATGGAAACATCCTTGATTCAACCTGTTTGTGCCAAGTGGGAACTAATGAATGAAAGGTGCTGTTTTATTTCTCTCCCACTGTTTATTCAAAGCGAGTGATACTTTCTAGTTATTCAAGGTCTGTTGTTGTTTCGCGAACAGACAGCTTGGCTTGGCTTGGCACAACTCGGCATGGCTCTGTAGCCCAGCCAAGACAGCTGCATCTCTCCCCCTTTCCTCCCTCAAAGACTGGCATGGATTCCATGATGACACAACAGGTCTGTCGCTTTCCAAGCCGTGTGGATTATCCTAATGGTTTATCGGGACTCACTGGCTAAGTTAGAAAAAACCCAGTAGCATCCACATCTGTTCAAGGATTTTGAGTGTTCATAGATATTGTATAATGTAGGTTCGGCCCTAATTGATGTGCTCTCTGTCACCTGGAGCTGCATGGCAAATGTGGTCCAGGAACACAAGGAAAGCACAAAGGACAACGCCCAAGGACTAGTCAGCCCATCTCCCTCTGAGGGGCCAAAATGTATCTCTCTGTTACAGTAACCAGAGGACTGACTATTGAATGTGATAGAATAATATTGTCTGGTATCTATCTAAAACGTGTTCACTGAGGATAACTCTGATGCTATCTATATGGATGGATGATCTATGTGGTCACTTGTATCTGTACAGTGTGAAATCTGAATAACTCTATTATGTGAAGAGGGTTTATTGTCTTCTCATGAATTCTGTCTTGTTTACATTGGTCTCATCCCCCCCCCCCACAAGCTCTTAGATGCTGTGACACCCTGTAGAGATTGGGCGTTGGAGGTCAGGTTACACTGTCAACTTGGTATTGCTTGATTGGTTGATGCCGGTTGGTTTTGGGTTGAAAGGTTAACCCTTCAGATGTTATAACTGGAATGAAATGCCTTCACTCTCTCTCTTATCCTGTATCCAGTCCACGGGGGAAGGTTGTATGATCAATTCTCATTTCCTAGGCTTCTAGGCCTCCGGTCTAGTAGGCGTCTCTTTGTTCATGTGTTGTCTTCTAAGTGAACCGTAGGATCTTAGGATGCCTAGAAGTATGCTTTGTAATGCTTGTTAATACTGGCCTTGTATGTGAATCCATTCATTGTACAATGTCAATTAAATATCTGTCTTTGCCATAGACAATTCTCAGGCCAATTGTTGCTAGTCTACATCAAGTCATTGCTAATGATTGCTTGTATATTTTAAGGATCTTTCTGGAGTCAGGTAAACATTTTAATAGGCGAATTGCTTAGTCTTATTATGAGTCCACATGTAATCTACAGTATATATAATATACTGTATATACACAAATCAAATATTACTGCCCACTACGTAATGCCTCGCAAGGCCATATGCATTTAAAAGATTACAACAGGAATCAGATCAAAAGCGTTTAAGTTATCTCTTTCGGCTAGATATTTGACAGCCAGGTAATATAAACGTCCCTCCTCTTTGACAGGAAAATCTCTTTGTTCCTGAAGGCTCGTCTCCCACCAATCATGTAGAGGTGGCTGAGACGAGGAGCTGTCTCTGGATTTATAATGTCCCATTTTGGGACAACACCTGCGCCCTCTTCTGAGGGGCTAGGAAAGTGACAGGGGAGGGTCTCAGTCAGAGGGCATGGTGTGATACTGAGGGACTGAGGTTCTAGTCTACAGGCCAGAACATTTCATCTGGCCTGGGCAACTTAAAACATCAAAGTGGACTCGCCAAGCCACCAACCTTTCGACAAATGTCATCAAAATCAGGGGAGACTAAATGATGGCCTCATGACATGAATCAATCTGAATGTTCAATTCCATTGTTGCCCCTTGTGGAACATGATCCAGTAATAGAATTCTGCCTCTCAAGAGCTCCCACAACTGTTGTACAGTACTTTTGAATTCTGCCTCTCAAGAGCTCCCACAACTGTTGTACAGTACTTTTGAATTCTGCCTCTCAAGAGCTCCCACAACTGTTGTACAGTACTTTTGAATTCTGCCTCTCAAGAGCTCCCACAACTGTTGTACAGTACTTTTGAATTCTGCCTCTCCAGAGCTCCCACAACTGTTGTACAGTACTTTTGAATTGTGCCATGAATCTTGTTAGATCTCAACAGAACAACAGTTTGTAAAAGATGAACTCAACCAGGCTGACATAGATTATCCAGCAATATCACATAGTAGAGTTTGGTTCTGCTGAGAAAGACAGAACGACGACACTATGCAATGGAACGGTGGAGAGAAATTCATTTTTATCAAGTCGACAAGGGCCCCTATTGATTCGGTCTGCTGTGACAGCCCCACTAATTAGGCCCATAGTGTTATGTCAGTGAATCCACCATGCTATATGACTAATCGGTTTATATTCAGAGACATGATGATGAAGATAGGGACTTAGATGTAACATCTGGCAGGGCTCGGGTGATTAGGGGCTGATTTACCATGGACCAGATCATAGATTTATTAACAAACTGTGACAAATCGAAACTCTGCTGAAATAATGTGTTTTTCAGATTGGGATGTATATATCTAAGTATCATAATGTGCAGAAAGCTCTTTGCTGAGTTAATGAGCTGAGGTTTATGATTTTGTAAAACACTTGCTGGTAAGTGCTCAGAGAAAGCTTAATGCAAACTAGAATGAGATTGAGATATTGAAAACAACAGAGAAACAAGGCAACAGTAAACATGTAATCCCCCATGAATGATGCAGCGCCCCCTCTTGGTCCAATTGAGATATTGCATGTGACTAACATAATTCAAATAACTAGTTTAGCTCCAACCTTGGGCTAATCAGTGTCATTTTGTCAATACTGGATCTCTATGGCAAGACTCCTCATTCACCCAAGTTTGGTCTAAATCAACATAGTGCTGTCTGAGATATAGCGTACACACGTACTAATGGAAGGAGACCAAAGTCACCTTCCCAATTTCGTTGTGTGGGACAATTAAGAAGACGCATGATAATCAACATCAACACCGACAAATCCAACAGTCATATAACACACACTAACTCTTGAGTGTAGAGATGTAGCATTTATCTCTCTCTAATTATCTTGTGCTCTCACTCACACAGAGAGAGAGAGAGAGAGAGGGAGAGAGAGAGAGACGCTCAGATGCAGATAACAGCACACAGACAGAAAACCCATCCTTAGGGCTTGACTATATTTATTTACATATCGGGGATAATTTCTATGTAAATTCACCAGGGTGCTCATGAATTCCAGAGGCATCCGGTTGCCATTGTCATTCACCATTGTAGGAATGCAAGCCAGGAAGACACAGTTTGAAGTGGTGGATGAGGAGGCCTTGATCCATCTGAATACAGTCGATGACAAGGTTGAATGAAATAGCCTCAACAGTGACTCCTCTGATTCAGGTCTCACCAGGCGATTCCCAGTGCAAGTCAGGAAAATGGCTGTCAGGCTTAACATTGTGTGGGGCTGTAATTGGATGACCTTTATGTTGATACTGGAGGATATTGCTCTGGGTATAAATAGCAGGGGTTGCTGGGATATTTTTTCAGTTTAGGGTTTGGTGCCAAGCTACAGTAGGTGCCAGCTCTCTGCTCATATCATTTCTCTTTATATTTAATGTGTCCCTACAGTTGTGTAGCTTGCTCTAATTAAACAATGAGTCTATTTTCAGAGAAGTCTTAGCTTGGTCACTGTTGTTGACCAGAATGAACAGTTGAACAGAATTAGATTAGGAAATGAAAAATAGCAGATTGGATGGATGAAGAGACGGTGAGGAGTTGTGAGGGAAAAAAACACCCGATACACTACAATACACAAGTAAATTGATTTTGGTTTGTGCAAAAAATGGCAGCCCTCTCAGTGACACAGGGAGCCTAGAATGATGTATGAAAACATCAGGCCGAACAGAATTCCACCTTGAATGAACTGACTGAGATGGATACAAGATGGAGGGAAATATGGAAAGGGAAGAGAGTCTTGGACACATCCCAGATGGACACATGAGCTGTCAGAACCATGAAGCAGAGCCAGGCCTCAGTGAGAGGTAAGATCACAGTATGCACAGCATGAGTCATTGGCTCCATCCCAAATGGCACCCTATTCCCTTCGTAATCCCCTACTTTGTGCACTTTATAGGGACTAGGGTGCCATTTGGGAGGCAACCATTCATCGGCAGAGCCTGCTGCATGTACAGCAACATCTCATACAGCCTTCATGTCTCAGGCCTTCATGTACTCTATGTTCACTATCTCTATAGGGAGATGATGGACATCTGACTCTGTCTGTCACAACTAAAGCCAAAGAGCCTCTGCTCTCGCTATAACTCCAGGCCCTGTCCATCTCCATCACTCTCCTATGTACTGTATGTCATCTTACTCTCTCTCTCTCTCTCTCTCTCTCTCTCTCTCTCTCTCTCTCTCTCTCTCTCTCTCTCTCTCTCTCTCTCTCTCTCTCTCCCTCTCCCCTCTCTCTGCCCTCTCCCCTATCTGTCTCCCCCATTTCTCTCTCTCTCGCTCTCTCTCTAACATCTTCCTTTGTGTGGCCCAGCCCACTCAGACCATCAAGGAGAGAAACTCATTATGGTAAAGGATTAGATCGATCAACAGGAGAGAGATGCCGAGTGGAGAGGTGGCCAGGCTGGCCCATGCAATTTATGCCAACAATGGAGCTCATCTTTGTCCCCAGCCCTCCCCACAGAGAAAACACTGCAGTGCCTCAGTGGCTGTATCTATCTAGCTGAACTGCTATATGTATTGGCCAAACAGAGTACATACCTGCCAGGACCATTAATGGGAATACAAGGTCCATGCTGTCACTGTGTTATGACCATTACTGACCATGAGTCTTGAGACTTTAGATGAGACTGAGTTCATGGAAAACAGACTGAATATTTTCACTTCATGGGAAAAGGTGTCTTCTCTAAAAGCAGTGGATTCATATCACAGAAAGCGGACCCTGTTAGCTGCCTTCTCCCTTCTTCTGCCATCGCCCTGGAAACCAGACAGAGTAAACAGACCTGGGATTGGGCTGTTGCTCTGTGCTCAGTCTTTAGTTTGACCTCATCTCTCTCCCTCAGATCCTCCTTTTCTCTTTATTTCCCAGAAGAGCCGACACCAACACTACCGTGTGTGTGTGTGCGTGTGTGCGTGCGTGTGTGTGTGTGTGTGTGTGTGTGTGTGTGTGTGTGTGTGTGTGTGTGTGTGTGTGTGTGTGTGTGTGTGTGTGTGTGTGTGTGTGTGTGTGTGTGTGTGTGTGTGTGTGTGTGTGTGTGTGTGTGTGTGTGTGTGTGTAGGGGGAGGTTAATATAGGATTAGGCATAAGACTGCATCAAAGCAGCCAAACAGATTTCCATAAATTAACATCACCTTTTGTCTTTATTTGTTCCTTATTTATCAATCATTCTATTTATTTTGGAGGTAGAAATCCATGCAAATGAGTCAGTGTATAATCCCATCCCTGGTTAGGGGCGATAGTGATGTGTGTTGTTGTTGTTTATATGACCGTATTATTGTTGTCAGGTACTTCTGGGGGGGTTGGGGGGGTTCTGTAAGACTCAGTGACACCAGGGTCCAAGGCCACCGTATCCAAAACAACAGTCCTGCTCACTCAAGCACAGCTGACGCCTTACAAGAGAAGGAGAAATCCTTTAGGAACATAGGAAATAAGCAGATTTCAGCAAAATGGCTCTCTGTGAGGGCTTATGTGGGTCTGAAAAATGGTGCTAGTGTGTGTGTGTGTGTGTGTGTGTGTGTGTGTGTGTGTGTGTGTGTGTGTGTGTGTGTGTGTGTGTGTGTGTGTGTGTGTGTGTGTGTGTGTGTGTGTGTGTGTGTGTGTGTGTGTGTGTGTGTGTGTGTGTGTGTGTAAAGGTCAAATTCTGAATTACCTCCCTTGTCAGTAAGTATTTTGGGAGATTGACTGGGGAAGGAGAGCTTGACTGAATATTGAAGTGCCTGAGGACAAACGTATATTATTAAAGATCAAGAAAAAATGTAATTAAATCAATACCTTTAAAAGTTGTATTTGAAAGTAAAGTCTTTGTTGATGGTTTGAACCTTGTAATTAAGGTATTATTTATGACTACCAGGCATTAATACATGGCAAATGAGCCACAATCAATTCATTCCCTACACCCATCCTCCCTGAGTCTAGCTAAGATAAAGTCTAAATGCTTGCATACTAATTCCATTCCTTTTAAAACACTCTAATGTGATGTGGGTGAACTGAGGCAGAGTCAGTCCGAGAGGTTCAGGGGAAGAAGTAGCAGTGCTGCTCAACAATGGATAGTTATTAGTCTGATTTTATGATAGATTACATCAATGATGTGTACAGATGAATCATTTCCCTCCCTCTGAGTCCTTCCTGTGTTCTGGTATCAATCCATCCGCTGGATTACAAGGCTCTTGAAATAGCACAATGCGTGTTGGCTTAATTAGACACATTAAGAATGCTAATTTCGTGGCTGAAAGATTGCCAGCATGGTCAGCAACTGCCACAGACCCCCCTTCTCCCTGAGGCAGAGACCAGAATACCCATAATCCTTTTCACCGCGCGCTTCTGTCCTTGGCACGAGAAAGAGCAGCATTCCGCAGGCACAGATACAAATTCTCATCTGCACAGACAAGATAACTAACCCCCCTCCCATCCAGCTCTCTATGTCACCCTCTGTTCAGACCCCTCCTCTCTTTCATCATGTCCCCTACCTCTGTCCATGGCCTCAGCCTCTCTGTAACTAGAGCTGATCCTAGTGGTGGTAGAAGGTGTAATCTGACAACTCATTATGCATTTAGGAAGACACACACACCTGATGAGGTGCAGCTGCAGGCCCTCTCCCCCTCCAGGTTCTGCTATTGCAGCTCCACATTTCAAGTCATGTCAGAGAAGAGAGCAGAGAGAACTCCCAGGTCCATGTCTAGACATAAACAAAACAAAAATGAAAAACATAACTCTGACATCCCCTCAGCCTCATCTGTGTGTGTGTGTGTGTGTGTGTGTGTGTGTGTGTGTGTGTGTGTGTGTGTGTGTGTGTGTGTGTGTGTGTGTGTGTGTGTGTGTGTGTGTGTGTGTGTGTGTGTGTGTGTGTGTGTGTGTGTGTGTGTGTGTGTGTGTGTGTGTGTGTGTGTGTGTGTGTGTGTGTGTGTGTGTGTAGAGGAGAGAGGGAGGGAGGGAGGGAAGGGGGGAGAGGAGGGATGGGAGCTCAAATGTGTTTGGACAGCAAAGTGAGAGAAAAGTATTTCTGCCCTGGAGTTGCTGTGTGTATATGCTGCTGCTGATTTGGCCACTTTGAAGTGTGGAGGCTTTGATTTGGCCAGAGAGTCGTTTTTTTTATCCCTGTACACAGAGCTGGAGAACAATAGGTTTTAAAATCATTTTGACTGGAAATCAATCAATTGCTGATTCCAGACCAGGACTTCTGGCGTTGGATGTGGTTTTGAGTCTCTGGGCAGATCAGGTGTTGCCAGAGTATAAGACAGAGTTGGAGTTGGTTTCCAACTGGGCAATGTGACTCACCTGGGGCTGTATCAACAAAGTGTCTTAGAATAGGAATGCTGATCGGGGATCAGGTCCTCGTGGTCTTATTCATCAAGCTTTAAAAGGCTAAACTGATCCTAGATCAGCACTTATACTCAGAGAGGCTTTGTGGACACGAGGCCCAGGTTACTTCTCAGTCGCCCCAAGTGGAGAACTGTCGCACCAACGTCCACCAACGGGATTAAAATGGAGTGTTCTGTACAGTCTGACCCCTCACTCTTCATCAACACAATGGCGCTGATTGCGGATACCACAGCTGGACCTCAATGCAAAGTCCATGCAGTACGGACGCATTACGTGCCTGAAAAGAAACAGCTGGGGAAATTCTTTGGAGATAACAAGTGTGGTAATCATGTGATGACCCCTATTCAGAGTACCTACAATGAGCCGTGTGACATAAATCATTCCATATTGTGATACTGTTACATGCAGGGTTTAAACCCGGGTCTCCCACAGGAGCAACCAACAAGAACAAGAAGAAATTCCCTTTTGGACCCAGGGCAGACACTGGTTTGGAAGTTTGGGGCTTACTCATCATGTGACCTTTACCGACTCATGTCAGTACAGTCAATAATGTAGTGGACATGATAATAAAAAATCATAGTGTTTAGCAATACAGGTTGCCACTGATATTCCAGAATAACTGGATTCAGACAAGAGTAATGGAAAGCATTGATTATAAAAGGTAGCCAAGCTGATCTTAATCTAGAACCAGTTTCGATTAGGAGAGTTACTTCAAAGGAGACCCATTACACTGTTGTGTTTCAGAGGAGAGGAAGAGGGAAGATCCAAACTTTCTTTCTCCCTCTCCCTCTCTCTCTCTCTCTCTCTCTCTCTCTCTCTCTCTCTCTCTCTCTCTCTCTCTCTCCTTCTCCCTCTCCCTCTCCCTCTCTCCCTCTCCCTCTCCCTCTCCCTCTCCCTCTCCCTCTCCCTCTCCCTCTCTCTCTCTCTCTCTCTCTCTCTCTCTCTCTCTCTCCCTCTCCTCTCCCTCCCTCTCCTCTCTCTCTCTCTCTCTCTCTCTCTCTCTCTCTCTCTCTCTCTCTCTCTCTCTCTCTCTCTCTCTCTCTGTGTGTGTCTCTCTCTCTGTGTCTCTCTCTCTCTCTGTGTGTGTCTCTCTCTCTGTGTCTCTCTCTGTCTCTCTCTGTCTCTCTCTCTCTCTCTCTCTCTCTCTCTCTCTCTCTCTCTCTCTCTCTCTCTCTCTCTCTCTGTCTCTCTCTCTCTCTCTCTCTCTCTCTCTCTCTCTCTCTCTCTCTCTCTCTCTCTCTCTCTCTCTCTCTCTCTCTCTCTCTCTCTCTGTGTGTCTCTCTCTCTCTGTCTCTCTCTCTCTCTGTCTCTCTCTCTGTGTCTCTCTCTTTCTCTCTCTCTCTCTCTCTGTCATGTTTGTCATTTATTATCATGTCTTGTCCCTGTGCTCCCCTTGCTATTCGTTTCCCTCTGCTGGTCTTATTTGGTTCTTTCCCTCCTTCTATCCCTCTCTCTCCCCCTCCCTCTCTCACTCTCTCGCTCTCTCTTCTCTCTATCGTTCCGTTCCTGCTCCCAGCTGTTCCTATTCCCCTAATCATCATTTAGTCTTCCCACACCTGTTCCCGATCCTTTCCCCTGATTAGAGTCCCTATTTATTCCTTTGTGATCCGTTCCTGTCCCGTCGGTTCCTTGTTTTGTATTCACCATGCTGTGATTGTGTTTCGCCCTGTCCTGTCGTGTTTTTTGCCTTCATCAGATGCTGCGTGTGAGCAGGTGGCTCTATCAACTACGGCCTGCGCCTACCCGAAGCGACCTGCAGTCTGTGGCCGCTTCTCTAGTTATTCCCCTCTACAGACTAGAGGATTTTTGTTATTCCCTGTTTGGATTTAAATAAACTCTGTTTCTGTTAAGTCGCTTTTGGGTCCTCTTTCACCTGCATGACAGAAGGAACCGACCAAGGAATGGACCCAGCGACTTCAGACGCTCGTTACACTGCCGTCGAGATCCAAGGAGCCATGCTCGGCAGACACGAGCAGGAATTGTCTGCTGCTCGCCATGCCGTGGAGAACCTGGCCGCTCAGGTTTCCGACCTCTCTGGACAGTTCCAGAGTCTACGTCTCGTGCCACCTGTTACTTCCTGGCCTGCCGAGCCTCCAGAACCTAGGGTTAATAACCCACCTTGCTACTCCGGGCAGCCCACTGAATGCCGCTCCTTTCTCACGCAGTGTGAGATTGTGTTCTCTCTCCAACCCAACACATACTCTAGAGAGAGAGCTCGGGTTGCTTACGTCATTTCACTCCTTACTGGCCGGGCTCGAGAATGGGGCACAGCTATCTGGGAGGCAAGGGCTGATTGCTCTAACAAATTCCAGAACTTTAAAGAGGAGATGATTCGGGTTTTTGACCGTTCAGTTTTTGGTGGGGAGGCTTCTAGGGCCCTGGCTTCCTTATGCCAAGGTGAACGGTCCATAACGGATTATTCCATTGAGTTTCGCACTCTTGCTGCCTCTAGTGAGTGGAACGAGCCGGCGCTGCTCGCTCGTTTTCTGGAGGGACTCCACGCAGTGGTTAAGGATGAGATTCTCTCCCGGGAGGTTCCTTCAGATGTGGACTCTTTGATTGCTCTCGCCATCCGCATAGAACGACGGGTAGATCTTCGTCACCGGGCTCGTGGAAGAGAGCTCGCATCAACGGTGTTTCCCTGCTCCGCATCGCAACCATCTCCCTCCTCTGGCTTTGAGACTGAGCCCATGCAGCTGGGAGGGATTCGCATCTCGAATAAGGAGAGGGAATGGAGGATCACCAACCGCCTGTGCCTCTATTGCGGAGTTGCTGGACATTTTGTTAATTCATGTCCAGTAAAAGCCAGAGCTCATCTGTAAGCGGAGGGCTACAGGTGAGCGCAACTACTCAAGTCTCTCCATCAAGGTCCTGTACTACTTTGTCGGTCCACCTACGCTGGACCGGTTCGGGTGCTACATGTAGTGCCTTGATAGACTCTGGGGCTGAGGGTTGTTTCATGGACGAAGCATGGGTTCGGAAACATGACATTCCTTTCAGAGAGTTAGATAAGCCTACGCCCATGTTCGCCTTAGATGGTAGTCATCTTCCCAGTATCAGATTTGAGACACTACCTTTAACCCTCACAGTATCTGGTAACCACAGTGAGACTATTTCTTTTTTGATTTTCCGTTCACCGTTTACACCTGTTGTTTTGGGTCATCCCTGGCTAGTATGTCATAATCCTTCTATTAATTGGTCTAGTAATTCTATCCTATCCTGGAACGTTTCTTGTCATGTGAAGTGTTTAATGTCTGCCATCCCTCCCGTTTCTTCTGTCCCTACTTCTCAGGAGGAACCTGGCGATTTGACAGGAGTGCCGGAGGAATATCATGATCTGCGCACGGTCTTCAGTCGGTCCCGAGCCAACTCCCTTCCTCCTCACCGGTCGTATGATTGTAGTATTGATCTCCTTCCGGGGACCACTCCTCCTCGAGGTAGACTATACTCTCTGTCGGCTCCCGAACGTAAGGCTCTCGAGGATTATTTGTCTGTGTCTCTTGACGCCGGTACCATAGTGCCTTCTTCTTCTCCGGCCGGGGCGGGGTTCTTTTTGTTAAGAAGAAGGACGGTACTCTGCGCCCCTGCGTGGATTATCGAGGGCTGAATGACATAACGGTTAAGAATCGTTATCCGCTTCCCCTTATGTCATCAGCCTTCGAGATTCTGCAGGGAGCCAGGTGCTTTACTAAGTTGGACCTTCGTAACGCTTACCATCTCGTGCGCATCAGAGAGGGGGACGAGTGGAAAACGGCGTTTAACACTCCGTTAGGGCATTTTGAGTACCGGGTTCTGCCGTTCGGTCTCGCCAATGCGCCAGCTGTTTTTCAGGCATTAGTTAATGATGTTCTGAGAGACATGCTGAACATTTTTGTTTTTGTCTATCTTGACGATATCCTGATTTTTTCTCCGTCACTCGAGATTCATGTTCAGCACGTTCGACGTGTTCTACAGCGCCTTTTAGAGAATTGTCTCTACGTAAAGGCTGAGAAGTGCTCTTTTCATGTCTCCTCCGTTACTTTTCTCGGTTCCGTTATTTCCGCTGAAGGCATTCAGATGGATTCCGCTAAGGTCCAAGCTGTCAGTGATTGGCCCGTTCCAAGGTCACGTGTCGAGTTGCAGCGCTTTTTAGGTTTCGCTAATTTCTATCGGCGTTTCATTCGTAATTTCGGTCAAGTTGCTGCCCCTCTCACAGCTCTTACTTCTGTCAAGACGTGTTTTAAGTGGTCCGGTTCCGCCCAGGGAGCTTTTGATCTTCTAAAAGAACGTTTTACGTCCGCTCCTATCCTCGTTACTCCTGACGTCACTAGACAATTCATTGTCGAGGTTGACGCTTCAGAGGTAGGCGTGGGAGCCATTCTATCCCAGCGCTTCCAGTCTGACGATAAGGTTCATCCTTGCGCTTATTTTTCTCATCGCCTGTCGCCATCTGAGCGCAACTATGATGTGGGTAACCGTGAACTGCTCGCCATCCGCTTAGCCCTAGGCGAATGGCGACAGTGGTTGGGGGGCGACCGTTCCTTTTGTCGTTTGGACAGACCATAAGAACCTTGAGTACATCCGTTCTGCCAAACGACTTAATGCCCGTCAAGCTCGTTGGGCGTTGTTTTTCGCTCGTTTCGAGTTTGTGATTTCTTACCGTCCGGGTAGCAAGAACACCAAGCCTGATGCCTTATCCCGTCTGTTTAGTTCTTCTGTGGCTTCTACTGATCCCGAGGGATTCTTCCTTATGGGCGTGTTGTCGGGTTAACAGTCTGGGAATTGAAAGACAGGTTAAGCAAGCACTCACGCACACTGCGTCGCCGCGCGCTTGTCCTAGTAACCTCCTTTTCGTTCCTGTTTCCACTCGTCTGGCTGTTCTTCAGTGGGCTCACTCTGCCAAGTTAGCTGGTCATCCCGGTGTTCGAGGCACTCTTGCGTCTATTCGCCAGCGCTTTTGGTGGCCGACTCAGGAGCGTGACACGCGCCGTTTCGTGGCTGCTTGTTCGGACTGCGCGCAGACTAAGTCGGGTAACTCTCCTCCTGCCGGTCGTCTCAGACCGCTCCCCATTCCTTCTCGACCGTGGTCTCACATTGCCTTAGACTTCATTACCGGTCTGCCTTTGTCTGCGGGGAAGACTGTGATTCTGACGGTTGTCGATAGGTTCTCTAAGGCGGCACATTTCATTCCCCTCGCTAAACTTCCTTCCGCTAAGGAGACGGCACAAATCATTATTGAGAATGTATTCAGAATTCATGGCCTCCCGTTAGACGCCGTTTCAGACAGAGGCCCGCAATTCACGTCACAGTTTTGGAGGGAGTTCTGTCGTTTGATTGGTGCGTCCGTCAGTCTCTCTTCCGGGTTTCATCCCCAGTCTAACGGTCAAGCAGAGAGGGCCAATCAGACGATTGGTCGCATACTACGCAGCCTTTCTTTCAGAAACCCTGCGTCTTGGGCAGAACAGCTCCCCTGGGCAGAATACGCTCACAATTCGCTTCCTTCGTCTGCTACCGGGTTATCTCCGTTTCAGAGTAGTCTGGGTTACCAGCCTCCTCTGTTCTCATCCCAGCTTGCCGAGTCCAGCGTTCCCTCCGCTCAAGCGTTTGTCCAACGTTGTGAGCGCACCTGGAGGAGGGTGAGGTCTGCACTTTGCCGTTACAGGGCACAGACGGTGAGAGCCGCCAATAAACGCAGGATTAAGAGTCCAAGGTATTGTTGCGGCCAGAGAGTGTGGCTTTCCACTCGCAACCTTCCTCTTACGACAGCTTCTCGTAAGTTGACTCCGCGGTTCATTGGTCCGTTCCGTGTCTCCCAGGTCGTCAATCCTGTCGCTGTGCGACTGCTTCTTCCGCGACATCTTCGTCGCGTCCATCCTGTCTTCCATGTCTCCTGTGTTAAGCCCTTTCTTCGCACCCCCGTTCGTCTTCCCTCCCCCCTCCCGTCCTTGTCGAGAGCGCACCTATTTACAAGGTACATAAGATCATGGACATGCGTTCTCGGGACGGGGTCACCAATACCTAGTGGATTGGGAGGGTTACGGTCCTGAGGAGAGGAGTTGGGTTCCGTCTCGGGACGTGCTGGACCGTTCACTCATCGATGATTTCCTCCGTTGCCGCCAGGATTCCTCCTCGAGTGCGCCAGGAGGCGCTCGGTGAGTGGGGGGGTACTGTCATGTTTGTCATTTATTATCATGTCTTGTCCCTGTGCTCCCCTTGCTATTCGTTTCCCTCTGCTGGTCTTATTTGGTTCTTTCCCTCCTTCTATCCCTCTCTCTCCCCCTCCCTCTCTCACTCTCTCGCTCTCTCTTCTCTCTATCGTTCCGTTCCTGCTCCCAGCTGTTCCTATTCCCCTAATCATCATTTAGTCTTCCCACACCTGTTCCCGATCCTTTCCCCTGATTAGAGTCCCTATTTATTCCTTTGTGATCCGTTCCTGTCCCGTCGGTTCCTTGTTTTGTATTCACCATGCTGTGATTGTGTTTCGCCCTGTCCTGTCGTGTTTTTTGCCTGCTGCGTGTGAGCAGGTGGCTCTATCAACTACGGCCTGCGCCTACCCGGAGCGACCTGCAGTCTGTGGCCGCTTCTCTAGTTATTCCCCTCTACAGACTAGAGGATTTTTGTTATTCCCTGTTTGGATTTAAATAAACTCTGTTTCTGTTAAGTCGCTTTTGGGTCCTCTTTCACCTGCATGACACTCTCTCTCTCTCTCTCTCTCTCTCTCTCTCTCTCTCTCTCTCTCTCTCTCTCTCTCTCTCTCTCTCTCTCTCTCTTTGTCTCTCTCTCTGTCTCTCTGTGTGTCTCCCTCTCTCTCTCTCTCTCTCTCTCTCTCTCTCTCTCTCTCTCTCTCTCTCTCTCTCTCTCTCTCTGTCTCTCCCTCTCTCTCTCTCAATTCAATTCAATTCAAGGGCTTTATTGGCATGGGAAACATGTGTTAACATTGCCAAAGCAAGTGAGGTAGACAACATACAAAGTGAATATATAAAGTGAAAAACAACAAAAATTAACAGTAAACATTACACATACAGAAGTTTAAAAACAGTAAAGACATTACAAATGTCATATTATATATATATATATATATATATATATATATATATATATATATATATATATACAATGTACAAATAGTTAAAGGACACAAGATAAAATGAATAAGCATAAATATGGGTTGTATTTACAATGGTGTTTGTTCTTCACTGGTTGCCCTTTTCTCGTGGCAACAGGTCACAAATCTTGCTGCTGTGATGGCACACTGTGGAATTTCACCCAAAAGATATGGGAGTTTTTCAAAATTGGATTTGTTTTCGAATTCTTTGTGGATCTGTGTGATCTGGGGGAAATATGTCTCTCTAATATGGTCATACATTGGGCAGGAGGTTAGGAAGTGCAGCTCAGTTTCCACCTCATTTTGTGGGCAGTGAGCACATAGCCTGTCTTCTCTTGAGAGCCATGTCTGCCTACGGCGGCCTTTCTCAATAGCAAGGCTATGCTCACTGAGTCTGTACATAGTCAAAGCTTTCCTTAATTTTGGGTCAGTCACAGTGGTCAGGTATTCTGCCGCTGTGTACTCTCTGTGTAGGGCCAAATAGCATTCTAGTTTGCTCTGTTTTTTTGTTAATTCTTTCCAATGTGTTAAGTAATTATCTTTTTGTTTTCTCATGATTTGGTTGGGTCTAATTGTGCTGTTGTCCTGGAGCTCTGTAGGGTGTGTTTGTGTTTGTGAACAGAGCCCCAGGACCAGCTTGCTTAGGGGACTCTTCTCCAGGTTCATCTCTCTGTAGGTGATGGCTTTGTTATGGAAGGTTTGTGAATCGCTTCCTTTTAGGTGGTTGTAGAATTTAACGGCTCTTTTCTGGATTTTGATAATTAGTGGGTATCGGCCTAATTCTGCTCTGCATGCATTATTTGGTGTTTTACGTTGTACATGGAGGATATTTTTGCAGAATTCTGCGTGCAGAGTCTCAATTTGCTGTTTGTCCCATTTTGTGAAGTCTTGGTTGGTGAGCGGAGCCCAGACCTCACAACCATAAAGGGCAATGGGCTCTATGACTGATTCAAGTATTTTTAGCCAAACCCTAATTGGTATGTTGAAATTTATGTTTCTTTTGATGGCATAGAATGCCCTTCTTGCCTTGTCTCTCAGATCATTCACAGCTTTGTGGAAGTTACCTGTGGCGCTGATGTTTAGGCCAAGGTATGTATAGTTTTTTGTGTGCTCTAGGGCAACAGTGTCTAGATGGAATTTGTATTTGTGGTCCTGGTGACTGGACCTTTTTTGGAACACCATTATTTTGGTCTTACTGAGATTTACTGTCAGGGCCCAGGTCTGACAGAATCTGTGCATAAGATCTAGGTGCTGCTGTAGGCCCTCCTTGGTTGGTGACAGAAGCACCAGATCATCAGCAAACAGCAGACATTTGACTTCGGATTCTAGCAGGGGGAGGCCGGGTGCTGCAGACTTTTCTAGTGCCCGCGCCAATTCGTTGATATATATGTTGAAGAGGGTGGGGCTTAAGCTGCATCCCTGTCTAACCCCACGACCCTGTGTGAAGAAATGTGTGTGTTTTTTGCCAATTTTAACCGCACACTTGTTGTTTGTGTACATGTATTTTATAATGTCGTATGTTTTACCCCCAACACCACTTTCCATCAGTTTGTATAGCAGACCCTCATGCCAGATTGAGTCGAAGGCTTTTTTTAAATCAACAAAGCATGAGAAGACTTTGCCTTTGTTTTGGTTTGTTTGGTTGTCAATTAGGTTGTGCAGGGTGAATACATGGTCTGTTGTACGGTAATTTGGTAAAAAGCCAATTTGACATTTGCTCAGTACATTGTTTTCATTGAGGAAATGTACGAGTCTGCTGTTAATAATAATGCAGAGGATTTTCCCAAGGTTACTGTTGACACATATTCCACGGTAGTTATTGGGGTCAAATTTGTCTCCACTTTTGTGGATTGGGGTGATCAGTCCTTGGTTCCAAATATTGGGGAAAATGCCAGAGCTAAGTATGATGTTAAAGAGTTTTAGTATAGCCAATTGGAATTTGTTGTCTGTATATTTGATCATTTCATTGAGGATACCATCGACACCACAGGCCTTTTTGGGTTGAAGGGTTTTTATTTTGTCCTGTAACTCATTCAATGTAATTGGAGAATCCAGTGGGTTCTGGTAGTCTTTAATAGTTGATTCTAAGATCTGTATTTGATCATGTATATGTTTTTGCTCTTTGTTCTTTGTTATAGAACCAAAAAGATTGGAGAAGTGGTTTACCCATACATCTCCATTTTGGATAGATAATTCTTCGTGTTGTTGTTTGTTTAGTGTTTTCCACTTCTGGGAAAATTGGAAAAGTCTATGGATTCTTCAATTGCATTGAGCTGATTTCTGACATGCTGTTCCTTCTTTTTCCGTAGTGTATTTCTGTATTGTTTTAGTGATTCACCATAGTGAAGGCGTAGACTCAGGTTTTCCGGGTCTCTATGTTTTTGCTTGGACAGGTTTCTCAATTTCTTTCTTAGATTTTTGCATTCTTCATCAAACCATTTGTCATTATTGTTAATTTTCTTCGGTTTTCTATTTGAGATTTTTAGATTTGATAGGGAAGCTGAGAGGTCAAATATACTGTTAAGATTTTCTACTGCCAGGTTTACACCTTCACTATTACAGTGGAAAGTTTTACCCAGGAAATTGTCTAAAAGGGATTGAATTTGTTGTTGCCTAATTGTTTTTTGGTAGGTTTCCAAACTGCATTCCTTCCATCTATAGCATTTCTTAATGTTACTCAGTTCCTTTGGCTTTGATGCCTCATGATTGAGTATTGCTCTGTTTAAGTAGACTGTGATTTTGCTGTGGTCTGATAGGGGTGTCAGTGGGCTGACTGTGAACGCTCTGAGAGATTCTGGGTTGAGGTCAGTGATAAAGTAGTCTACAGTACTACTGCCAAGAGATGAGCTATAGGTGTACCTACCATAGGAGTCCCCTCGAAGCCTACCGTTGACTATGTACATACCCAGTGTGCGACAGAGCTGCAGGAGTTGTGACCCGTTTTTGTTGGTTATGTTGTCATAGTTGTGCCTAGGGGGGCATATGTGGGAGGGGATGCTGTCACCTCCAGGCAGATGTTTGTCCCCCTGTGTGCTGAGGGTGTCAGGTTCTTGTCCGGTTCTGACATTTAGGTCGCCACAGACTAGTACATGTCCCTGGGCCTGGACAATATTGATTTCACCCTCCAGGATGGAGAAGCTGTCTTCATTAAAATATGGGGATTCTAGTGGGGGGATATAGGTAGCACACAGGAGGACATTTTTCTCTGTTAGGATAATTTCCTTTTGAATTTCTAGCCAAATGTAGAATGTTCCTGTTTTGATTAATTTAATGGAGTGAGTTAGGTCTGCTCTATACCAAATTAGCATACCCCCTGAGTCCCTTGCCTGTTTCACACCTGGTAGTTTGGTGGATGGGACTACCAGCTCTCTGTAACCTAGAGGGCAACCGGTGGGTCTGTCTCCTCTATACCAGGTTTGAGAGCGATGTCCTTTAGAGTTCGGGCAAAGGTGGGCACTGCTGCCTTGTAGAGGTGGACCTGGTCATAGAGGCTGTTCAAGTCCAGGGTGGAGTGGTGGGCCAGGAAAACATTTGGTTTTGAGGCACAGTCAAGGAAATACTTGCATTTACCCGCTGTATTGTGGCAGGGTGGAAGTCTTTTCGTGGTAGCAGGGTGGAGATAACCACTTGTGCGTTGGGGAAAGTAGAAGAAGCCTTTTCAAT